>NC_133661.1:5245625-5293125 GCF_037893015.1 Macrotis lagotis
ACAAAGCGGATGGCTCTCACTCCTGTCTTCCTTTGGTAGAATAAGTGGCAGACTCGGTCACCATCATAAACAACTTGGTTATTATCGTGCTATTCAGAAGTCCTGCCTTGGACAGCAACAACCTCTCCTCCAGGCTGTCATTGTCCCACCATGTACCATGTTACCGAGGGGGTGTCTGACAATCTCATTTTCTTTCCTCAGCCATGTAGTAGAGAGCAGGAGGACACAGAGCCCAAGGTTATGCCATGTCAACTGTTTGCCCACAGATCCAAGAGAGAACACACCTTTTGTCAGACTCAGTGGGGTTACATCTTTTCTAGGTTAGTTTGCTCTTTGTTCCTATTGTAGCCTTCATTCATCAAAAACAGCCAGGCTGCTCTCCAGCCAGTCATGCCTCTGGTCTAGAAACACAGTGGTAACTTGTCTCGCTCCTCTGAAAACTGTCCAGGTTTTCTTCCTTAAGCAAGGCAATCAACTTTATTAAGGAATACAGTCTAAGTGGGAATACCAGGAGGACAAGCCAATTATACTTTACATTTGAATTTATTATATTTTTCTGAGTGTTTTACACTAATTAGTTAGTCCTGTTAGCTCTGAGGATTAGTAAGGACTATAGCAAAGACAGTGTGACATTAAGTGACTTGCTTAATTATGTAAAACACAGGAAAATGAAGCTTAGAATGCAAGCATCTTTAGCTCTTGCTTCATGCTTAGCCAATGAGGTGAAATGATCCATTTCATTCTTTATAGCGCAAGGGGTACTGTGGCATAGTGGGAAGGGAGTCCTCCCTTTGCCTTCTTAGCAGAATTTTGGGGTCTCCTGATTGTACCATGGCAACTTTTGCCACTAAGACTGTTCTCAGAGTTCTCTGAATATGTAATAAAAATAGACTGTGATGAGAAGGGTAGCTCATTCTTTGCCCTTTGCTGATATCTAACTCAACATTTTTCTGTGATTCCATTGACTTGGATTCAACTTAATTCAACCCAACTCAATGAACATTTATTAACTATTTCTAACAGGCAAGACGTTTTGTTGATTGATGAATTTATAAAGATGAAAACAATCCAGGGCTTGCTTTCAAGGAGCTTCTAGTCTTAGGGAGTAGGGAGGGTAATGACACATAAATAAATATAAGATGGATATGGGATGGGAATAAAGAATGGAGCCAGATGGATAAAATGGAAAGAGTTTCCAGTGACAAACAATGAGGGAGTTTTCATGGCAAAGGAGGTGCCTGAGTTGTTAGAAGAAACAAAAGGATTTCAATAGTTGGGTTGAGGAGGGAATGGCCTTCAGCCATAGATGGGATCTTATGAAAAGTGGGGCAGTGAAGACAGGAGAATTCTGTTCTCAGTCAGCTATCTAATACATCCTGTTAGGAGCTTGAGGAAAGTCTATGTTTCATGACTGAGTAGGGACATGCTGAAGAATGGGCTAATTGCAGTCAGCAGCTACCAGGGCTTTATCTATAGGGCAATAAAGTTTCCTTCTTAAAGCAGATTTCCCATTAAGAGCCTCAAGAAGGACACCTAATCCAGCCCCTAGCTGGGCAGGATGTGGTCATTCTGCCTCTGATGGAAGACCTCTCATGGCACCACTCCACTTTGGGATATTGCTAGTTGTTAGGAATGATTTCCAAACATCCTGAATCTCATTCTCACACCTTCCTCCCATTGCTTCTGGATGAAAGGTTCCCTTTGGGAGCAGGTAGATCAAGTCAGCATTTCTTTTACATGATGATGTTGGTGTTTTGTCCTTCATTCTCAAAGAAGACCATGTCAGGGAGGTGATGCCATGGGTTGGATTTGTGTGTGTGTGTGTGTGTGTGTGTGTGTGTGTGTGTGTGTGTGTGTGTATGGGGGGGGGCACTGTGCCAAGTCACTAGCCTCACTTTCTCCTCCAGAGCCATCTGGTTCCAGTGGCCAGATATGAATCAGGACAACTGGAAATGACCCCAGACCAAGGCAATCAGGGTTAAGTGATTTGCCCAAGGTCACACAGCTAGGAAGAGTCAAACGTCTGAGGCTGAATTCAAGATCCCATCCTCCTGACTCCAAGGTCAGTGTTCCATCCATCGTGCCACCTAGTTGCCCCTTTTCACATGCTAGGCTTCCAGATATGTAGAATGGCAGGATGACTCATGGAGTCCCACAAGTCACTTTGGAGGTCATTAAGTCTAACTCCTCCATCTTATAGATGAGGAAACCAAGGTCCATGAAGAACAAATAAATGGTTCGGGGTCACATAGGGTTAAACTGCAGTTTGGACTCAAGGCCTCTGATTTCTAATATAGTTTTGCTACCACACCCCCAGAAAGTTGCTTTGTTATGTCACCATCTAGATAGCACTGGTGTACTCTGCTCTAGGCCATGACCACAGCTTTTAATCTGACTGGATGAGCAATATCAGACCTGGATTTTCTCAGTCTTCTGCCAAATTGGCTGCCAGGCTGCATTGGCTCCTGTTTCCTAAATGTTTACTTGTTAGTCAAAATTCCCAAAGATTCTCTTCAAACTGATCAAACTGGATTGTTAATTCATGAAATGCCAGATTCATTTATTCAACACTTATTAAGTGCCTACTGTTTGCAGAGCACTGGGCAAAGGGGAAGGAGGGGAGAGACATAAAATTTAGAAAAGTCATGATCCTTGCCCCAGTGAAGCCCCAAGTCCAGGAGGGGGAACAGTTAAATGATATAACGATTAGTGAATTAAAGAGTTTGGCCTTTTTTTCTTCAAGAGGTAAATGTATTAAACAGATATCTTGAACGGGGGGGGCAATAGAAAAAAGGAATTCAGGCTGTTCATAAAAAGTCAGTTAATGGAGTCAATTGACTTGATATTTCAGAGGGAGATTGTAGTCTTATATTAGTCATATTAGGAGCATCCTGCCCAGGAGGCATTTGATGCTCCAGCTGCCATGACTTGGAATAAATTGTAATATTAAGATAGATGTTAGGAAATCTCACTATTTCACCTATGTGTTGTTCCTCCTTGGAGTTCCTGGGAGTGAACTGTTCCCTTGGAACTTCCACTGGAGGTGAATGATGGGATTTGAGGAGGGGCTGTGGGTCAGAGAAGATCTGAATCATTATATGAACAGACCTGGGCTTCCTGTTGCATTTTCCTCAAGTTGATCCAACCTTTATTCAGCACCATGGACAACAGCAAGCCAGTTCTTCCCCAAGACATCTTTGGGGGCGGGGGGGGGGGGGAGCAGGTGTCCCAGTAACAGACTGCCCAAAAGCAACCACAAGTAAGAGAAAACACTTAATAACACTAATAAATGGGCACTTCTCTCAGACTTCAACATAGGTATACTGTATTATGGATAAGCTGCTCATTGTCCTTGGATACAAGTTAATAATGTTGGATGAACACATATTATAGAAGAGTTAGTGGCTGGCACATCAACTGGTCAAATTAGATGATTATTATTGTAGGAGACGCAGGAAGGTGCAGTGGATAGAGGAGGGGGGTGGGGGCAGGAAAACATGGATTCATAGGTTCATAGGAACCTTGCAAATGAGCACAGGTCATTGAACCTCTGCTCTGCTCTAAGCTGTAAGCCATAGCACAGCTCAATGATCTGCCTGGGTAGAGGGCATTTCCACACAGGGAGCACCTTACATGTTGTTAGGGCCATTGGGAGACTCAAAGGAGATGACCAATGTAAAGCACTTTGCAAACCTTAAGGCATGATAAAAAGGCATCTTGTTGGGCAGCTAGGTGGTGCAGTGGATAGTGCTGGCCCTGGAGTCAGGAGGACCAGAGTTCAAATCCAGCCTCAGACACTTCATAATTACCTAGCTATGTGACCTTGGGCAAGTCACTTAACCCCACTGCCTTGCAACCCCCCCCCCAAAAAAAAACCCCACCTTGTTCTTATCATTGCTATTATTGCTGTTGCTATCTTTGGTGCTGACTTCATTCCTCCAGCCTTCTCAGGACTTCCTTCTGGCTAAACTAATTGTTTATAGAGCAAAACAATGGGATATGCTGCTAGATGTTTAACAACCAGACTCTCTTTGGGGAGGGTGGGGGATGTATGCATACACACTCTAACATTTAATCTGCATTATGAAGACTTTCTTAAATTTGACAATTGACAGGAAAAAAAAAACAAGCAAGAGTTGGCCTAGAATGGGTGCTGATTTATGAACTGTAGGTGTTCACCTCGAAAACTTCACACTGGACTCTTTCAAGTCCTGAGAGTTGGTTCCAGGTCACCCCTGTCCATGGTGCTTTACTTAGAAGGAAAGACAGAGAAGTGGAGGGGGAGGGCTTATGTTTCCTTTTATTTTTATTCGCATTATATTACTGAAATGGTAAGGATTCTTATACTTTTGTTTCACATAATGTTATTTTGTGGAAGCCATCACAGAAGAAATAACTTCTTCACTGCTTTACCATTTTTTCATCAAACCTTCAAATAGCCATAATAAATTCAAATAAGTTATCACACCTCCTCAACAGTCATAGTTTTGATTCGTGTTTGCTGCTAACTATTCCTTTCATTTCTTTCCCTTTCTTTTTGCTGAAACATTTCTAGTAGTAGGTCCAAAAAGTATGGAAAGAGGAGTTACCTTCCTTTACTCTCCAACTCATTGGGACAGTTTCCAGTGTTTCTCCACGGCACACAAATTCGGTTCTTGGTTTTTGATATATGACTTTTATCATAAATGAGTGATGTATATCTTTTTATAAAATCACAGGTGTTTTTCCTAGTATACATGATAAATGATGTTATTTCTTTTTATAATTTTGAACCATTCTGTCATAGATTATAAACCTAACTTGCTTAATACATCCAACTTTGAATACTTTATAAATATCCAACTTATTGCTAATTTCTTATTTAATATTTTGATGGAAAATTCCTTAGTGATATAGGTCTATACTTCTCTATCTCTGGTTTATCCCTCTTGGCTTTTGTAACTATTTGTCTCATAAAAGGAACTTAATTTTATCAATAACAACTTATATAGCATAGAAATTAATTATTCTTTAAAGTTTTCATAAGACTTCTGGCAAGATAAGGAATGAATGAATAGAAAAATGTAAAGCTCTTATCATATTGCAGACATTGTGCTAAGTGTTGGAGATCCAGAAAAGGGGGACACACCTAGAGATGGTGGTTGCTTCTACCAGAGGAAGACAATACATCTACAAGAATGGCAGTCATGTAAGAAGTTTTTGGTTAGGGAAGTAGATAACTGATGAAAATGGTCTTTCTGGATTTCAGAACTGGTGCTGAGTGCAATGAGCAGAACCAGGAGAACACTGTACACATTAACAACAACACTGGGAGATGAGCAACTCTGATGGTCACAGCTCCTCTCAGTGGTCCAGAGATCTAGGGCGATTCGAATAAACCTGTTATGGAAAAAGTCATCTACATTCAGAGGAACAACTGTGGAGTCTGATGCAGACTCTGAACATATGATGTTCACTTTTTAAAACTTCTTTAATTTTTTTCTTTCTTTCTTATGGTTCCCCTCCCCTTTAGTTCTAATTCTTCTTTTACAGCATGAGTAAGATAGAAACATGTTAAACCACAAACTATATCAGATTATTCATAGATATGGGGAGAGGCCAGAGAAGGGAGGGTGGTAGAAAAACGTGGAGCTCAAAAGTTTGCAAAAGAATGAATGTTAAAAACTATCTTTGCATGGAATTGAAAAACAATTTAAAAAGCTTTTCTAGGAATAATGACATTTAATTTGATTATTCTCTCAGAGTTAAGGATGGGAAAGTAGAGAGTGGTCATTTGAAGATAGCCAAGGCACAAGAGTCTGGGGCTTAGGTTGGGCAAGAGTTGACAAAGCTTGCTCATTCCAAAGCTAATCTTGAAGTGGCTCACAAGAATTGATTGTTACATTTTCAATATGAGCACAGATTATTTCAGAAATTGGCAAATACTCCATGTTAGGGGTCGATATCCTGCTTTGTCAAGTGCCTGAACTTTAGTAAGTGATGGAGAAAATATTAATAATACAAATGAAACTTAAAAGTTTACCATAAACTCTATTTTGGGGGGGATGGGGTGGTGGTGGTGGAAGGAGAACGGGTTGCTAAACATTTCTCAGGACACCATCTTCCTATAACCATCTTAAAACAACAATAAATGTAAATTTTTTTAAAGAAAATCCAGAAGTGAGCATTTCCCATACAACTCTTCAAAGAAAATGAACACAAGAAAATAGTTATACCTCTTAAGAAAATATAAAGCAATGAAACCAATTCCATCCATTCAGAGCTAAGCAAGGCTTTTTTTCCCCTGCCCCCAAAATCCAAACTCATTTCTCGATATTCCTCAAATATCAAGAAAAAAATGAGAAAACTTATGGATGATCAAATAAATTAATCTAAGGACCAAAAGATCTAAACAATAAAAAATAAGGAATGGGGAAACAAGAGCTCAATTCATATTTTTGAGACTAAAAAAATATTTCTTCATTCAAAATAACTTCTTTTAGGGGCTGGGATAGTATAGAAGAAAACTTCTCAGATGATTAGTGAGGAAGAGGGCTCTTTATCCAGCGCCAGACTTTCCCTCCTTAGTTCCACAATCAGGAGAATATTTTCCATATAAATTAGCAAGGGAATGTTAAGTTCTATTAAAAAAATTTTTCATTTCTTCTCCTGATCTTTTCTTTTTACCTTAGACTTGGAGTTCTTTTCCTTTTTTTTGTTGTGATTTACTTCTTTGACAGCATGTTTCAGAACAAAATGCTATTTTTTTAAATGAGTAAAGTAAAATGCAGAAGACTACAAAGGAAGCAAATAATAGTAAATAACAGACTTCAGTGTTTTTTAAAAAAAAATTTTGCAAGGAAATAAATGACTTGCCCAGGGTCACACTACTAAGTATTCAAGTGTCTGAGGTCGGATTTGAACTCATGTCCTCACAGGGCTAGTGCTCTATTCACTGTCACCTAGCAACCAGCTATTTTATATTTCTAAAATTTGTTTTATGTATTTTGTCTTTTATTCCCCCCCTCCTTATTACCCCCCTTTTAAAATTTGATTCTTCTTTCACAATGGATATATGCTTAAGATAGTTATATGTGTATAACCTATATTAGATTGTTTTCTGTCAGGGGAAGGTAGGGAGGAAAGGTAGAAAGAAAGTGTGCAACTCAAAACCTTATAGAAAATGACTGTTGCAAACTACCTTTGCATATAATTGGAAAAATAAATAAATACATTAAGAATCTTTGTCTTAGATTAACTGAGATTTGCCAATAGACATTCTCTTGTCATTCTCTTCAAGGCTTAAAAAAATAAGAATTTTTAAACTTTACTTGCTTTTAGAAATGTATAAGTATAGACTTAATTTAATTTCTTAGTCTTCAAATTTTTGTCTTTTTTGTGTGTTCTTAATTACTTGTCTTTGTTTGAGGAGTTTGCATGTCATATGCTCTATTCATCTCTGACTTTTTTTGAAGGAATTAAAGAATGATGGAATAAAAATTATTTAAATCATGTTTTAAGAGGAATCAATGCTCAAGCTTAATTTTACAGGATAAGGTAATGGGGCATGCAAACTGATTTTCTTAGGTTTTGTAAAGTAAAATATATTTCAATTTTGTTTTATTTCTTAAAAATGACTAGTAATCTTGTGTTATTGGAATGATTTTCAGTTTTTATCTTTAGGGTTTTCCCCTTGATTGCCTGCAATAATTTTTGTTCTAATGTTCTAAAATTTGACAATAATAGTTCTTGAAGATTTAAATGTGGAATTTCTCTTTGTTAGTGTCCTTTGGCTTTAAGGAGCTGTACCATAATTTGTTTTCAGTATTCCTGGAGTACTTTTGAAATATCATTTAATGAAAGGGTATTTAAATTTGTTATTTCATTAGAATTTTTTGAAAGACTCATGGAGTTTAGATGATCATTACATCTTCAAGATAAATCATCTTGGGGTGGCTAGGTGGCACAGTGGATAAAGCACCAGTCCCTGGAGTCAGGAGTACCTGGGTTCAAATCCGGTCTCAGACACTTAATGATTACCTAGCTGTGTGGCTTTGGGCAAGCCACTTAACCCCACTTGCCTTGCAAAAACCTTAAAAAAAAGATAAGTCATCTTGAAGTTTAGATATCTCCTACTTTTCCAAACTTCCTCTCTTTGGATTTTTCTCTCATTAAGGTCAAATTGTTCTGTTTTTTTTTAAACTTTTCAGATGTCCTACTGTTTTGGAGGGATTTTAATTGTGTGGAAACATAGTGAAAAGAGTGATGGATTTGAAACTTGGATAAATCTTTTCTAGGACTCAGTTCTATAATAAAAGGAAGGGATTAAGATGGTTGACCTCTAAGGACCTTGCCAATTATAAATCAATGATCCTGTGCTTATGTGTTCTTTTTTTTCCTATTGTGGAATCTTATTTAATCCTTGAGAGTTCTAATTTCCATCCTTCATTGAAATATTTTATCGTTCTTTTGAACCATTCCAGATATTCTTGGTCTTGTTTTCTGGGGTTCTAGCAATAGCTATAGAACATTGCCTTTCATTAGGGGAATTTGAATTAATTTCTTTCACTTCATAACATTTATTCATTGTCTGAATTTTTCATCATTGATAAGAGTTAGGGATGGGGATTAGATCTATGATTTCATTGATATAGGGTATTTTGGGGTGATGAAATTTTATCAGTAAAATACTTTCTCAGGAACTTAACAGCATTAGAAATTTGTCTAGAACTATAAGTGATTAAATGAGTGCCTAGGGCCTCAGAGCTATTATGTGTCACAGATAAGACTTGAACCTAGGCTTCCTTGCTCCAGAAACAGCTCTCCATCTACTATGCAATGCTGTTTCCCATTTTTATTGATTAAAAAGAATAATAGTTTTTAAAAAAGAGATAAACCTCTTTTTCTGTTGTTTTTTTCCTCTTTCCTCTTTGTGGTTTGCTTTGCTGCTTTATTCCTTTATTTTTTTCTGGCTCAGTTTTTGATAAGATGAAGATCTGGGCTAAGATATAACTCCTTACTTAACCATCTTGCAAAAATTTTAAAAAATAATTTATAATTAAAAATCATTTTTAATATTTTGAGACTCCTATGTCTGAATACTGGTGGGAAAAGCTAATGGCTGATCTTGGGGCACTGTCAAAAACTGATTCACCCAGGTTACATCTGAGTTGGAACAATAATTCAGAGAAAATTTAAAGTCTCCCAATTATCCCCAAATGCTTCATGTCGGAGGGCAGATTCTGTCACAGGAGTTACCTCTTTAATGCACTGTACTATGCTGAGAGTAGGGGACAAAAATAAAAGAGGTTCACTTTCTACAAGGAGCTCAGAAGGTCCTATCTTTTCAGGTGTTAGATGAATTTTCTTAGTAACTAATTTCCTGAGCTTGCCGATAGTAAATGTTCTTTCTTGTCCCTGTCTCTTTTACACATAATACACATATACACACCCACATGCACATGAACACCCATTAGATGCTTGACTAATGGGTGGTTTTTATTCAGGATTCTGTCCAAGAATCAGAAAGACATTTGAGCTCTCACTGACTTGGGTTGAATTCAAACCCAGAACACATATGGAGATTTCATATTTATATAAACTTTGAAGGCACAGGGGAACCACATATTCTTTTCTACTTTTTTTTGAGGGGATGAGAGGAAAAAATAAAGAATAACTTTTGGATAAGTGAGAAATAACCTCTATTTGCAAATATATTTAAATATGACTTTACAGAGCATAAAAATGTGTCATATGCATTTAAGATGGTTGACTCATGATGCCATAATAAAGAAAGAGAAATAGAGAGTTAGTTGACCTCAAAGTCAGGAAGTTAAAAATCTTGCCTCAAACACTGACTAGCTGTATGACCCTGGGCAAGTCACTTAACTGCTCTCTCTGACTCTGCTTTCTCATGTGTCAAGTGGGAATAATCTAAGCATCCACCTTCCAACTTGTTGTCAGGCTTAAATGAGGCAATCATAAACTACCCTGCAAATCATAAAGTTCTCTATAATAATATTCATTATTATTATTATTGCTAGTATCATGCAACAAACTTATGGTGTATCAGAGTTATGGTTTTACAGATAAAGAAACTGAGGGAATTGTCTAAGGTCATGTTACTATTCACTATCCAAGGTGGATCATGAGCACAGATTTCCCTGACCCCAAATTCAGTTTTCTCTTCCTCCTCCACTCCTGTCACTTTTCATGTTTGCTCTGCTCAACTTATCCCCATGGATGGTTATGATAAATTATTCAATGAATTTATTTTGAAGTCTTTTTAAATTGATTTTCTCCAAATGGAGCTCTAAGTGACCAAACAGTAAAGAATGGAGGATAATTTTGTTTTGATCAGTTCATGAGAATTAAGGCACAAGACACAACGACAATAGTAAGAAAGAGGAAGATGAAGAAGAGGTCACCTTTATTTAGCGCTTTAAGTGGTCTTGACCCAATGGGTTCCAATTCTATACTTAGAGTAAGGGAGAACTTAGTTTGAACCCCACCTCAGATAGCCACTAGCCATATGGCCTTCTCTCCTCTTAGGTTTCCTCATCTATAAAGTGAGGAAGACAATAGCATCTACTCCCCAAGGTGGCTGTGAAAATCAACAAATGAAATCCTATTTGTGAGCCGTCTGTGAATCTTGAAGCACTATATCAATTCTAGCTATGACTCCTGCAGCTACCATGACTGCTATTGCTAATTGTTGCTTGTCCTTAGTGCTCAAAGAAGACTGATGACATGGGGGCATGACAGCTTGACTTGTAAGTGAATTGGATTCAGGTGAGATACGGCCACGAAACCTCACAGCCCTTGTTTTCTCCTCCAGAGTCATCAGAATGGCAAGACATGGGTCAGGAAGACTGGAGGTGGCCCAGATGCAGTGGGTCTTTTGAAGCTAAGGTCTCCTTTTCCACCATGAAGGTGGGCCAGAAATGTTGACTATCATTAATTGGAAATACTTTAGAATGGAAATCATTAGCTTCTCTCTCTCTCCCCTTGCCCCCTTCCTTCCTTCTTTCCTAAAATTGCTATACTGTTAGGTAAGGGAAAGGACATCCATATGGTTTACTTAGATTTTAGCAAAGTATCTGACAGAATCTCTCAGGATGTTCTTATGAAAAATCTAAGCTAGAGAAGTGTGTCAAATCTAAATAGAAAAAGGAGACACTGATCTCTATGTAAGGATCTCTGTCACCACACAGTGACTTAGTTTTAAATTCTATGTTTTATTTTTTTAAATATTTTGTTAAATATTTCCCAATTTCATTTTAATGTGGTGCCCTCTGATTTTTGCGAGGTTTGATGAATCTAGGCCAGACAATAATACAATCAGGTGTCTCTGAACCTTAAATGGCTAATTAAAGAGTAGCCATGAAGGGCTCATTGTCAACTTGGAAGGTCTCTAGTTATGCACCCCAGGGATTTATGGTTGGGGCTGTGCATTTCATATTTTTAATCAATGACTTGTAAAAAGACACATATAGCATTCTTATTTCAATCTGGAGCTAAAACAAAACCAGGAGGTTTTGTCAGAGCCAGGACCCAGAAAAGATCTTGGCAGCCTAGAATGTTTACCTGAATCTAATAAGAATAAATTAAATGGGGAACAGGGTACATTTGGTTCAAAAATCAGCTTCAAAAACCTAAGCTTGGGAATGTGTCTATTGGAGGTCTATCTGCAAGTTTGATGGGGACCAACAATGTGACATGGGAACCAGTCAAGCAGATGTGGTCTTCCTTGAGAAGTCAAGTCCTGGGAGGGTGGAGATGAGCTTGCTCTCATCCTTAACAGTAACTACCACATAATAGGAGCTTAATAAGCTTGGTCAGTTTAATTGAAGCTTTGCCTGCTTTTGGAGTGGCCTTGGGTTCAGGACCACACAGGTGGTAATGCTGCCATTCATCAATCATGGATGCCCAGCTACCCCCCGAGCCCAAATCTAACCTCAGATAACAGTTAACTTTGTGACTGCTGGAAGCCTTGTGTTTGCAGAAGGATGCCTCCCATGGCAGCCCACACTAGCTCTGATGCAGCCAATTGTTAGGAATGATTTCCCAACATCCTGAATCTCAATCTCACACCTCCCTCCCATTGCTCCTTTTGGGACCAGGCAGAGCAAGTTAGCTCTCCTTTCACATGATGATGATGATGATGATGATGATGATGATGATGATGATGTTTTGTCCTGCATTCTCGAAGACCATGACGTCAGGAAGTTGAGGCCATGACAAGCATGTAAACTGGATTTGAGGGAGAGGGGCTGTGCTAGTCCCCAGCCTCATTTTCTGCTCCAGAGTTATCTGGGTTCAGTAACCAGATAGGAATCAGGATGACTGGAGATGGCCCTGGATGCGAGGCAAGTGACTTGCCTAAGATCACACAGCTAGGATGTGTCAGAGGTCTCTACCCGCTACACCATCTGACTGTCCTTAAAACTACAGACATGGTAGCATATGCTATTTCTATTTACACTTGAGCAAAGAAAGCAAGGACTAGATGGGAAAATGGCAGGAAACAGTCACTTCTGGGCACCTCTTCACTTTTTGTCAAGTCCAGGAGCTTTCTTTTCAGCTTAGTTTTGGAAGGGTTCCCTTTTTCAAGGGTGCTGTCTTTTGGGAGCTCTCCATCCTTTTAGAAAGTTCACAAACATTTCCCCTTCTTCCTTTTCCCCTTGGCTTAGAATTGGCATGTGAAGGGACTTCACTCCAAAGCAGCAATCCCAAGCAGGCACCAGGGAAGTGTGGATGAATTCCTTCCTATTTGCAGAAGGATCAGGGATTTGTCTTGGGGTCACTGCTAAAATTTCCTTCTCAGCTTAGAGCAGCTGTTTTTCTGAACCCATCCCTGATGTTGGCTTATTGCATGACCCTGGACCAGACACGTCCCCATTCAGCCTCAGTTTCCTTTTCTTTCAGGCTGAGACTGCTTGGATCAACTTGTTTCTAGGTTGTGGTGAGACTCACATGAGACATGCAGCTCTAACAGGATGTATTTAGGATCCACAGCATCATCTCATTCCTCTCCTTGCTTTGGCCAAGGCTCAGATAGATAGAAACAGTCCCAGGATAAACCATGAACATGAACCAGCTTGTTGCTTGGGTAGCCTCCTCCTGAACAAGTAGATGAAATGACAGCTCCAGTTCACTCTGGGTCGGTTCACTGAGAGCATTTTTGGGACTACTCCAGGAGCAGAGGATGGGGATGAGGATATGACCCACAGCCGTTCCCCACATGGTCAAGCCTCCTTTACATGTTCAGCAACATAGATGATTGGAAACTTTTGAAAAATGGCATTCTTGTTTTTTTTAAGGCGATGGTGTTAAGTGGCATGTCCTAAGTTATACAGCTAAGTAATTATTAAGTGTCCGAGACTGGATCTGAACTCAGGTCCTCCTGACTCCAGGGCTGGTGCTCTATCCACTGCACATTCTTAAGCTTTTTTATGTTTCAGGATTGTGGGCAGCAATTGAACTGTAATGATGCTTCATTTCTAGTCCAGGTTGCAGGTTGTGTGCTCCAGGATATTGTGAGGTCTGTATTTGGAGTGTGGGTCAGTCCTTAAAAGACAGCCAGTTTCTGATGGATAACTTCTAGCCACCAGGTCAATTCTTTTTTTTTTAATCTGCTGAAATGGCAGCAGAATTGCCCATATTTTAATTATTAGTTTTTATCAAATATCTCTTCATTTTATATTTAAATTTGTATTAGGAGTTCTTACTAAGTGCCTCTTCCTAGTGAAGAGAGCTGGGCTTTATGCTGGGTGACCATGGATGAGAGGGTGGAAATGTCCATCAGGAGCTGGGCTATCAACACTTCTGGATGAACTAGGTGGGGCCTCAGGCTAATGAACTGCTGCTCCCCTTAAACAAGAGGCGAGACCCCCTAGCTCTTCTCTCACCAGATGCACTGACAACGTTATAGATGTGCCCCCTTTCCTTTCATTAGGAGGTGACACCCCAGGAGCAGACCTCTGAAAAAACAGGAAGGCAAGCTAATTATCTACCTCTCTGAGTCTCCAAAGGGAGAAGGAATTAGCAGTCCTCTTGATGGATGGAGCCTCACTGGGGAGCCAAACCCTTGGGTTTGAAAGTAAAACCCAACTCTCCCTCTCCCACCAAAAACTGCCCCCTGCAGAGAGAATTCTGTGGACGGGGGTGTCGAGAAGGGCTTTTTCACAAAACCCCAAGAAATCAAACACGCAGAGGTGCCACATGTTGACCCTGATCCTAAATGATGGAGTGATGATGAATTCCTGACAGCCTACCCATTCCAGGGGAAGTCTGTGTAGGAGGTGATGACTGTGGTGATGCCAACGTGAGGTTGGGCCTGATTGCATGGAGGCGGTGGATGCCTCTGGCCCCCGTACCAGCTCACCACAGATGGGGTCGCCTCTAGAGGGGCCAGACCACCCGCTCAGGCTCCCAGACTATGTAGACAGCCGCGGTGGGACTAATGGGGTATTTTAAATCCTCCTTTCTTGGGAATCAAGAAAGTGGGTAAAATCTCTGAGTTAAGTATTTTGAAAACTTGCCAATCCTAGGTAAATCTCACTCTGGCTGGGACCAGAGCCAAGTGAGCTCGTAGGAACTGACTCCCACATCTGGGATTAAGAGGATTTTTGCTCAGTAATAGTATCTTATACTTATATAATGTCTTTCATCCAGAAGGATCCCAAAGCTTTTTATGAATTTAACTACTTTAGTCCCTGAAGAACTACATTCACATCTGGGGTAAGACAACAACAACAAAAATGAAAACTAAAGAAGCCCCCTTAGAGCGGATGAAAATGGAGGCAGTCAGGCTTTGGATCAAGGGTGGGTGGGAAAGCAACCAAGGCAGGGAGGGGCATCCTGCCTCACTTGGAGAAAGGATGACCACCAGTGGTCTGAACTCTGTCCTCATATTTTTGTGCAAAGGGCAAAAGTATGAGGCCACCTAGGTGGTGTAGTCAAAAGAGTTCTGGACCTGAAGTCAGGTAGACCTGAGATCTAATCCTAGCTGAGTGACCCTGGGCAAGTCACTCAACCTCTCCCTGCCTCAGTTTCCTTTTCTTTGAAATGAGAAAATTAAGAACACCTACCTCTATGCCACAGATTGTGGAAAGATTTATAACGTGCTTTGCAAACCTTAAAGCTCTCAAGAAATGCCTGCAAATGTTGCTGTCTTCTCCATTAGAAGGGAAGCTCCTATACCCTTTGATCCAGCAATACCACTACTGGGTCTATACCCTGAAGAGATGATGAAAAAGGGTAAAAACATCACTCTTACTTTACTATTGCCCTGAAAGTTACTGAGCTGCATCTTTCCCAAAGACCCCTCAAACCAGCCTGGATGGTCTTCTTCTCTTCTTCCTTCCTTTCCCCATTCATTCATTGATTCACTTATTCCTTTACTTACTTACCAGTTTTTAAGCCATACATTTATTCATTCATCCATTTATTCATTTATTTATCTAGTCATCCATCCATTCATGTATTCATTTGTCTATTTATCTAATACTTAACTAGTCACCCACCCACCCACCCACCCACCCATTTGCTTCTTTATCCATTAATTCATTTATTTATTTAGTCATTCATTGTTTATCTAACTCCTACTTATCTATCTAGTCACTGTATTCATTTATTTATCTAGCTAACCTCCCTTTTCACTTTTGCACACACATCCTTCTGGGGAGCTCTTGGCCCAGCACCAGGGCCCAGAAGTAGAGACAACTCACTGCAAGTGAAGACATTAGGCCTGAAAGTAAGATACCCAAAGAGTGGCAGCCCCCGGCCCAGCTGATAACTTACTGTACAGGATCGATCTTCATTACTGTCCGTGTAGTATCTTTTTTTTTTCTTGTGGCTCTTTTCAATGAAACAAAAAGCATTAATGAGAAACTTTAAAGGCTTGTTAACAATATCCTTTCATCAATCAAAGGCCTGTCAGAGCCTCGCTCCCCATCAATTTTCACCTCCTTCCTGGCTACCCTCTGTGACGTGCTTATCCACTTTCCCGCTGAAATAGCAAGATCCTTGTCGGGGCTGACCTGGGCTGATGGAGCCCAGACCCTCTCCATCTGTCTGCGGCTGGAGCCACTTGGTCCAGAAGCCTCTGGACTCTCACCCTCCGCTGCGACGGGCTGTCCAGACCTGTGGTTTCTCCAGTCGCTGGGCCCGGCTTCCAGCCACCACGTCCATGACACTTAACACAGACGGTGTTTGCTCCGGATCTGCTTCTGTCCAAAGCTTGCCCTCTTTCACATCTCCGGAACTGATAAGGAGTAAATCGACTCAACTTTAGTTAGGGAATGCCAAGTTTTAATTGAGTGCCCAGAACCAGAGAAATGCAGCCCAGTTCAGAGACCTGTGGGAGGCCAAGGAGATTGACACCCAAATTACCACAGTACCGGACTGTCCTTCCTTACTGACCCATAAACAAGAGGGGGACCAGTGCCTGGGAGCTTGGGGGGCAGAGGGAAGGAGGACCCTTCTTGACCGCTCTTCTGGAATCATTTCTGGACCAAGATATATCAAACTACTTGATGCAGCCTCCCATCCACCCACATCCTGCACACTCTGTGTGTGTTGTGGCTCTCTGACTCATTCCAGAAATGGCTCTGACAGGGCCATCCATGTCACCATGGGACCCTGGCTGAAGTGGGGGGCAGGAGCACAGAACATCATTGTCACCGGGAGAATGAGGAAGGGTATGTGTAATGTGTGTAGCATGCATGTATGTGTAATGCGTGTGATGTGGGAGCACATACATATCGTGTGCATGAGATATGATGAATGTGTGTAATGTGTGTAAGTAATGTGTATGCGGTGTGGGTGTGAGTGTATGTGTGCACACACATGTGAGATGATGCATGTGATGTGACTGTGAGTGTGTAACAGCCAGAGGGGGAGCTGAGCAACAAGGGCACCAGTGGCTCCTCTCCAGCATTTTAAACAAGGCTCCTCTGTTTTTTCAGGATTGGCGCAGGGATTACAATTAAATCTGGGAACGCAATTCTTCAAGGATTTTTACATGCTGACAAGAATTTTACTGAGAAATTACTCCTGAGCAGGGCATCAGTCTTCCCAGACTCCCCTTGGGGTCCCACACTTGGGTTCTAGGCAATCTCTCCTATAGATGCTTATTTTCAGACTGTTCCTGAAGGCAACAAGTCAGGGAGCAACCGTGTTCATCAACAGTTTGGGAAGAAAGTTTCCACAGAAATGCCACCTCCTTGTTCCACAGCCATGATCATCTCAGCTGATGGAGATGGGCGGCTCCAACTGTGCCCTGTGCAGCTGCCGCAGGGACACCTCCTTTTCTATGGCCCCTGGAGGCTGGGGAAGTGCTCAGTCTCCTCACAATCTGGGAGCTGGCTTCTGAAGTGCTCCCGTCGACAGATGAGGAAACTGAGCTGGTCATTGGTCTCCTCAGTCTTGGGGTATCCCAGGCAGCAAGTGTATGGGGCTAGATTTGAACCCAGATTCCTCTCTCTCCAATTCTGACCCTCCATTTCTTTTCACCCTGCTATGAAAAATAGGAAAAACTTCAAATAGTAGAGGCATTAGCAGCTGGGGTGATGGGCCCCATCTTTGGTCCACTGCTGTCGGCCACCACTTCACTTTGCTCATGCCGCCAGGAGTGGACACATGCCTGGAGACAGGGAATCTTTGACATCATTGGGGAAGAAACCCTTGCTGTGTGCATCTCAATCATGAAACCTGAGGTCTCACACATTTCTGGATGCTTTTGTTTCCATCTACTAAGTGTGGATCTCTGACCAGAAGGGTCTTGTCTGACTCTGGGCATCTATCGAGGCAGCTCGCATAGTATGGGTGGTGACCCTAAAGGGAGGGTCCAGTCTCTGTTTTCTCAGTTGGATCATTTTGGCCCTGTGACTCATCTGCGCAATGGGTGTGGGGCAGTACCAAACAAATTGGAGATTTGGACCATGGACGCCTAACAACATGGTGCTGGGCCTGGGATATTGGATGAGAGGTGGGAAGGATGTGATAGGTGAAGCAGGAGAGGCAGCAACCCGGCTTCTAAGCAGAATGACAACCTTTGTGTCATGGCCAAGGCTTTGGAACACATTTTCCTTTTCCATAAGAAGGGTGGGGGGGAGAGTGGTCAACAGGGTGCCAGTTCCTTTTAAGGTTTCAATCTGTGCACTTAAAATGTTTGCTCACCTCTTTGGTCTTCACTGGGATCACGCGCCCCCTCCCTTTCATTCTGAGGTCTCCATCTCACCTATTCCCAGTGGCCAGCCCCTTCTTGAGGTTTGGGGTGGCTGGCCCCTCCTTCACTGGCAGTCACCCCAAGTGCATCTCAGGGGCTTACGAAAGTCTAACCTACAAGGGCCATTTTTAATGCAACTGGGAGGATGGCAGCTCACTTTGCCCTATGGTTGGGACCAAAGCTTTGTTCCACAACAATCCCCACTGGTGCATTCCTGGGGCTGCCTCTCTGAAATGCTGTCACTGAGGTGGTTTGGAAGCTCTGGACTGTTCTGCTCATTTTCAAATTCATTCTTAGAGAGGAGGGGTTCAAATGGTGAGTGAGGGGCTTCTCCACATTTGTGGAGTCCATTCATGAACTTCTTAACTACAGTGCCCTCTGTTGGAAAGCTTGGCCAGTGAAGAGACAGCTGGGCCTGCAGCCCACACTCACCCAGCTCCACTGGCTCCCTCAGCTCCTATTCTGACACCCCCCTCCCGGCCTGGCAGCAGGCATCTTTCCTCGGGGACCCCCTCCTCTGTCTGAGGGCATCTCCTGTCCCAGCCCAGCCCTCTCCACTCAGCGTCCAAAGAAAGAGGACCACCCTCTTGCCCCCCCCCCCAGTGATGCAGGGCCCCCCCATCCCAGGGCCACATAGGCATCCTTCTCCACTGGGGCCTTGCCCCTTGGCTGGTTCTATCAACAACCCAGGCCACACAGCCTGGGCTCATGTGGGGAGCTGTACAGGAAGGACAAGGGGGTGATATGATGGTTTTACTGGGGAAGGGAAAGTCCTCAGAGGCTCCGTTGAATGAACGAAGCAAGGTCGGTCCAGGTGGACCTCTGACCTCGGTTTGTCTCAATGCTTGGCCAAGAGAAACACCCCATCCTCCACAGAAGGCTGCCGTGTGGTGGTCTGGGCTGTGGTTTACACAGGTAGCAGAAATCTTGACCAGAGCCCCAGTTGCAGGGGCCTGCCCCCCACTGGTCCAGGGCCCCATCCCCTTGCTCTGCTCAGATACAATGATGGGCACAGTGAGCTGGCAACACAATCTGGAGCTCGGTGGGGAGTGGTCCCCTTTGGTGTCTCAAGGCCGCTGACTTCAATTCCCCCTCCAGCAGACAATTCCAGGGGAAGGTCTGGGGCTGTCTTTGTTCCCCTGACCTGCAGCCCGAGGGAGGCAAAGTAGAAACCAGATAGGAGAGAGGACGCCAACCTTGGGTAAAGCTTTATTTCTCTGAGAGTAGGGCCCCGAGCAGATGGCAGCTGAACGAAGTGCACAGATCGACGCCCTCCCCCCCCAAAGACATGAATAAAAAGCTATTTTATCTGACTTTGGCCATAGGCATAATTGGTGGTGTTGGCATTTCTAGAGTGGGCAGTGAAGGGACAGCCTGGAGACCACCCTTGCCACAGGTCAAACCTGAGAGAGTGGGGATCTTGGGCAGCACTGCTGGCAGAGGGACAACTCTCTGGCCTGCACAAACACAAGGGGGAGCAGGAACTGGGGGGGGTGTCACCCCCCCCCGCTGCCCCCTGGTGAGCCAGATGCTTCCTTGGAGGGGCAGGGTACCTCCCACTCCCTGGTCCGTGCTTTAATAGGCATTAAAAATAGAACAAAAACAGGTCTGGAGATGGGAACAAAACACAGGCAGCGATGCCAGGCGCTGGCCACATGGCTCCTTCTGCCAGGAAGGGGACCAGCAGCAGGGGCCCTGGGAGCCAGTCACCCACACCAGCCCCTCACCCTTAAATGTGACATTATAGTGGAACAACTCTCAAATGTTTATTTCCCCCCAGCATGTTAAATTCTGCCTGTGTACTGTGGTGGGCCTGGGGGTCCAAGTAGCCCTAGTTGTTGGCTCATTTTCTTTTCAAGTGCTTCTCATGGTCCAGAAGCCACTCCTTCACATCCACGCCAGCGCCCGTGTAGTTGCCCATTTGTCCACTGCTATAGATCACTCGGTGGCATGGGACGATGATTGGGACCTGGGGGGGGAGAGAGGAAGAGAGAGAGGGGTCACTGCTGGGGGTGGGGGGCTGACTCAGAGGAAGAACTCAGCCCTGGGGGTCAACAGCAGGAGTCTCTGTGACTTCTGAGGTGGGGGAGGAAGAGATGCAAGCCTCCTACCCCTTCCAGCTTCAGAAGCCCCTCTTGGGGGTCTCTGCCATCCCAGGTCAAGCTGCAATCTTTGGGGTCACTGGACCATCCAGGCCGATGAGGAGGCCCAGGACCCCAGGCCGGCTTCCAGGGCAGAGAGCTCCCTTTTGACAGTGGGATATGGGGCTTCCTTGGGTTCAAGAAGAGCCAAAGCCTGGACCATAGTGGACGAGGCTAGACCATCAAATCCCAGTCTCAAGAAGCCAAGAGCTCCCAGGGTCTCAGGCTCTTAACTTGGGGGTCAGTGAAGTGGTTTTTAAAGTTTTTTTTGGTAAGGCAATGGGGTTAAGTGACTTGCCTAAGGCCACACAGCTAGGTAATTATTAAGTGTCTGAGGCTGGATTTGAACTTATGTCCTCCTGACTCCAGGCCGGTGCTCTATCCACTGCACCACCTAGCTGCCTCTAGTTAAGTGTTTTTAAAACCCTTCTGGGACCCTCTGGGATACAGAGGTGGCAGTGACACCCCCAGGAGGGACTCCCAAAGATGGAAGGGATGGGGGGCTTGTCACTCTCTATCTCATCTTGTATGTTTTTAGAACCTTGATTCACTGGAGGGGACGGAGGCTTCCCCACAGGCCTAGGTTGTGAACCATTCTAAAGGAGACCTTCTAATGGTGGAGGGGTCCATTGATACCCCTTCCAACCCCTAACCCTGAGCCCCAGGGGGTCTGCCAAGCGAGGATGTGCCCACAGGTGGAGGGCTCTGGTAACCTCAGAGCCTGGTGGAAGGGCTAGCTGAGACCTTATGATCCATTCCCCACCCCCTGAGGAGGGTGAGGGCTGATGCAGGACTAGAACTGAGCCCCTGACTTCTGCCTCCATGGAGGGAAGCCTACAGGGGGTCAGAGAGCAAGGGGGGGATCTTGTCTTGATTTTCTGAAGAGTCTACACTTTTAATTGGGAAAGCTCGGTGACAGTGAGGAGAAGATACTTCCTGTAATTTCGTGCTTGGGACTCATTCTGCAGCTACTGACGCCACACCTATGCCTGCTGCGTCCTGTCTCTGTGACCTTGAGCACGCTGCCACCGCTCATTTGTAAAATGAGGGGGCTGGATCAACGGCCTGTGTCCAAGGTGCTCCCTTCCAATTCTAAATCTATGATCTGAGAGGCGCAGGACTGCTGAGGCAGGAGGGGTCTCTGGGGTCCCCAGTCATGTAGGCAAAGTCCGGAGGAGAGCATGAACCAATCCTGTGCTCGCTGGCAGGTGGTGGTCTCCTGACTGGGCTCTTCTCACTACTGTCCTATAGAGAAGAGGGTTCTGACTTTAAAAGGAAAATCAAGAATCATGAATCGTGGTGACAAGCCACCAGCCCGAGTCTTGGGAGAGATCGGCATTCAGACATGCGACAACATGGCGGACAGCACCAACTCAGCATGCTCAGAGTAGTTGAGGTGAGACTGTTCAGATCAGAGTTGCAATTTTCTCCCTTTAAAATGAGTTTGTGACTCTACAGAAGCTCTCCAATTGATTGATTTAGGTTCCAAATGGATCACCTTGGCTTATTCCCAGACAGACCGTGGTGGGCCTCCACCTGCTCAAGGGCCACAGGAATTTGGCTGCTGTTCCTATCCACGTTATTCCATAGCAGTGTGCAAGTTCAGGGATGGGCAAATTGTGCCAAGACTCCCTGTGGTCCTTGCTTCCCTCCTGGTGGCACCTCTTCCCCTCCCCATTTCCCTTCTCATCGGCGGCTGCCTCTTCCTCGCGACTCCTCCTGGGACCCATTATTGAAAATTCTGAATGAATGAGTGAACATGAAGACTCAAAGTATTGTGGCAAATCAAGTCCAGCATCTGGGATATGGATGTCCTGGGTGCAAATCCTGTCTGGTCCTGGACATGTCAAATAGTCAGCCTTAGTTCGCTCCTAACCCACCTCCCAACAAGTTCACATGTGTAAAGCCCCAGGAAGCCCCTACCAGGCCTGGGGGGGGGGGAGAAAAGCAACCACCTCAAGGATCTGAGAACCTCAGTTGGAAGAGGCTGATTCCCTTCCTTAGTTTTCCAGAAGGAGAAACTGAAGTGGAGAGTGACTTCTGACATTTTCTTCAGATCTTCAAGTCCATCCACCATGTTGCTATGCATGGAACTGTTCAAGCTACAGTCCCATAGGGCCCAATACATACCGTGTCTTGTCCTCAAAGTTGAAAAACCATTAATTAACCTTCTCTTTCAGCAAAAAGGAACTTTCCCAAATTTTATGTAAAAAGTTAGCAGATCACAGGAAATACAGAATCTCGTCATTTTCTGTGAGTATCCCTTTTATTCCTGAGATGTTCCTTGTGGGAAAGTAAGCGCGCCACCTCTAAGAAGCGAGCAGTGTTGATCCTAGTGCCTCCTGATCAAATAGAGGAGCCCAACAGGGTAGCAGCTCCAGGAATAGGAAGGGACTGGACCATTTCAATGGGGGGATGACAGCATAGTTTCGGTCTGTTTCCTTAGGCTCCGGTTCAAAATGGAGGGTTGGTCATCGGTCTTCTTTCTTCTGACTTGCTGTATGTAACGGCTCTTTACACATAGAAAATGGGTTCTCCCCTCACTCTTATCCACAGAGGCAATGATAGATGCATCACTGCAGGTGAAAAAGGGGTTTGGCAGCTGAAATGGTTTCTTTCCCTCCTCAGGAGGGGAGAGGGGCTACATCTCCCCAAACCCTCCCCATCTGCATCATGGAGAGGTATGGAGGGCTGCTACTTCTCTTAGTCAGCTCAGCCATTAAACTAAGGAGACTTGTGAAACTTGTTGGGGTCCTGAGACCATGGTCCCAGGAGCCCTCCCATCCTTTCCTTTAAAGCCTGCCAGCATCAATATCTAACTTTCATCAATAACCCAGAAGCCCCTCCAATGAACAGTCCATCAAAATCCTCCTGCTGGGAGATCCCACCCACCCTGAGCACAAGTTCCTCCTTCCTGCAGCCTGCTCTCAAATGCTAAAAAACTTCCAAACCCACAGATTTGTCTCTAACAAAAACAACATGAAGGGGCCTTTCAATCAATAATGGAATCCCTCTGATTCTGGCACCAGCTGAATATTTTCTCCAACTTTGCGTTCATTCTTCTGGGTAGCAGCCCACAAGGGAAAGAGCTTGTTTTCACTCGCAGCCTCATCAATACCTAAATCCTGGTGAACAAGTGACATGGAGACGCTCTAATCAATAACTCCCTGGGCGTTTTTTCTTCTGGTCAAATGGCTCAGCACAACTGACAGCAGTGACACCTAGAACACGACGCTAAATCTTTATCAGCAGCGACCACCACTGCCACCATGCAAGGGCCCGGCAGAACAAGCCACTCAAGCTGCTCAGTCATTAGTGCTCATGGAGAGCTGTGACTAAACCAGCTCCTGGAGACTGTGCTTGTTTAGAAAAAGGTGGGGTGAAAACTCGCTGCACGCGCAACCATCGATCCACCTCTGAACCACATTTAACAAATTCTGGCCCTGGCTGAAGCTGGAAGAATGGGGCAGCAATGGGGAGCTTGGCTGGGAATGGATGGAGGGGTGCCAGCTTGCAGAGTGGACAGCAAAAATGGTCCAGAACAGATCGATGATTCCAGAAGAGAAATGATCAAAAAGAAAGAAAGAAAAGCATCTTAGCTCAAAATGCCCTTTCATCTCATCTGCCCTGGGAGAAATGGAAAAGGAAGCAACAAGTGCTATCCAAAGACCCAGAGTCTGCTTGATACATCGACGCCACCCAAGGATGGCAGATAGCGGAGCATGCCACAGCCCACCCCCTCCTCTGAAGCCTTAGTGTACCCTCCACTTGGGTATGGACAGTGTCTGGGCTGGGTTCCAGTGGACGAGACCCTGACAGGAGCAGGGCCACCGAAGACATTGTCCTTGAGTGATGGTCAATGCTACCTGCCTCCAGAGAGGGCCCGTGACGCCTTGCTGGTCCTTCTCTCCTAGTCTAATGAGATTTCTAATTGAACTTTATGGGCAGCCTTTGGGGCCCACAGGCCTCACAACCAATCTCCATCGCAGTAAACCGCTGGAAGATTTTCTTGCTAAAGGTGAGCCGTCCCTGGCGTGGCTTCGGCGTAATTTCAAGCCCAGACGATGCATGTGTCGGCAGCTGCCGGCACCTTCTCCACCTTCTCATAAAGTTGAAGGTCACTGTATGAATTATGTGAAAGAGGGAATCTGGCAGAGAGCCCTCCCCGCCCTGGGCTGCCCTTTGCATACAGGACAATAGAGAGTCTAGAACGTCCCCCCCCCCCAAGTGTGAGCCCCCAACCAGGCTGGCCACCTCTCCCAGCTGGGTCACCAGGGTCCCTCTCCCTCTTTCTTACTGTGCAAGTCCTGGCTTTCCCTAAAGGGTGGTGTCCTGGCCACCTCCTGCCAGGACTGTCCTCACATTCCCCAGTTTTCTTACAGCTTTGCTCCCCTACTCACAAACCTGTCTGGACAGGACTTGCCAGTTTGTCCATGACCCATCAACCCTCACCCTGGACCTCCCAGAATCAGTAAGCCTTCCATAAAGTCTGGGCTCCAAGGACTGGATTTAATGGTCCATGAATGGGGCTGCCATCTTGGTCTGAAGCCTGGGGAAGCACAGGCCCAGCCAGAGGAGCTTGGACTGCCCCCCTCCACCCCCACCTGGCTGCTCTCTTGTGTCCCCCATGGATCTGGGGGCTGTGAGAGACCCCAAGAGTGCACAAGGCTGTTTTTGCCTGTCTGTGTCTTTCTAGGGCTCCAGGTGTGACTGCTCATCAGGCACTGTCCAGCAGGACTGATTGGCTGGGAACAACCAGAGGAGACAGGCTCCACAACTGACTGGTTGCTGCAACTGTAGACACTGGATCTCCCAGAGGTCTGAATAAATACTTTTTTAGAAAAAATGTAGAAAAATTACTTTTAAAAAGTGATGGGCAGGCAGTGTCTCCAGTTGTGGACCCAGGCCCCCTCTTTCCGATTTCAATACAGCTGAAGTCAGTCTAGTCTATCCCCTAGAAGGATGCTGGCTTGGGATTCTAACTGTAGTCACACTTTGGAGGTCTCCAAAGGAAAGTACCTCGTGGGTCAGCTGCCACCCTCTCATGGCTGGGGCTTGGTCACTGGTGGCAGATGATGCACTCTGCAGAAGGAGGCTGGCACCTTCCAAGCCTACCCCTGATCAAGCTTCCCCTCAGTTTTGCCATTAAGCTGGCTGGCCCTTCCAAGGAAATGTTGTCCCTGTGCTCATGCTGTCTTCTCAGTGCCAGTGGGGGGGGGGGGCTGCTTTCTCTCCTGTAGGAGGCGAGATGACACTTCTCAAAGCAGAGACCCCAGCCGTGCCTTTTTGAAAGGTCTCTCTGACTTGAGAGATTTCATGGAAGTATTTGCTCTCCCTGAAATAACAGTATGGTTCTGTGTTTTGGAGACCTCCACCAGGCTGGAGAGAAAGCACTGGGTGACGAGCACCCTGGCTGCCAAGGGAAGCCCCTAAAGCCGAGACTGTGGCTGAGCTGTCTAGAGTCCTGGTCAGCTCCCTGCCCCACCCCCCCATACGACCAGACTCCTCCAAGGCCTCAGATCTGCCCCCTCTTCTCTGTGGTGAGTCACAACTGGCTGTCCCTTCTGGGTCAGGGAGCACCAGCCTTGAGTACATGGGGCAGAGGAAGGAGACAAGCCACCAGCAATGGGCGCACCCATCCTTCAACTTCATACATAACCAAGTCAAAAGCAAGTCTGAGACAAGGGAGAGATTCATGCCAGGCCTCTGGAGCCAGATATGGGGATCAGGTCCCTTCCCTGCTCAGTAGTCAGTGATGCCCCCCAGTTTCACCTTTACAACTCAAGGACAGGGGGCTCTCTTATCTGGAACTCCCCACTTATCAGAGACCCCTGGTAGATGTGGTGTCCATGAATGCCCATGCTTATCATGGCTGTGTCTGGGGCCAAAGGCATCCCCAGATCTACACACACACACACGTACTCAAGTATCTGTGCCTTCACACACACATGGGGCAAGGGGGCACCCACATATGCATCTACATTCATGAACACTTCCCTCATTATTTACTGGCTTTATTTTTATGCAGAGTCTATTTTTTTAGTTTTTTTTTTTTTGCAAGGCAGTGGGGTTAAGTGACTTGCCCAAGGCCACATAGCTAGGTAATTATTATGTGTTTGAGGCTGGATTTGAACTCAGGTACTCCTGACACCAGAGCTGGTGCTCTATCCATTGCACCACTGCAGGGTCTATTGTTAACTGTACACAGGTCCCTCATTGCCAGTGGGGCTGAGGAAGTCCTGAGTTCAAGTCCTACCTTGGACAAGTTGCTTCCCCTCTGGCTGCCTCAGGGTCCTCATTTGAACAACGGGACTGAGAGGCTCCTTCCTCCCAGGATGGGTGTGAGGACAAGAGAGCATGAGGCGCTTTAAGAGAAATGCTGCACACAGTCAGTGTCTAATAAAGGTATGCTGACTGCAGCCCCAGAGAGGAACACACACCCTTTTGCACTGACACCTCGCCCCAGATCAGCATCCCCTCACCCGCCTGGCCCGCCTCCACCATGGTCCTTACTGGGTTGTTCCTCATGGCTCCCCCAACGGCTCTGGCAGCTCTGCTCTTCCCCACCAGGGCTGCCAGCTGCTGGTAAGAAATGGTGTCTCCCATTTTCACAGCCGTCATCAGCTTCAACAACACCTGTCTTCTGAAAGAGTCTGAAAGATAAGGATGGAGAGTGACACATGGCTCCAATGACACGTGAGAAAGAGCTGCTGCCGGGGCCCCAGTGGTCCTGAGTGCACCACCTTGGCCCCATTCACATTTTGTCACCAGACTAGGAAGTGGGTATCAATGGCACCAGGGCAGAACTCCACCTTCAAAAGGGAAAGAATGGCTCCATGGAAGGCTTCTTCATTGGGTGGGCAGGAATAAAGGAGCTCAGAGACAAGGAAGAGGTGGAGAAAGAACTGGCTTCTCTCCTGGACTTCCAAAGCTCTGGTATGACTGGCTCATGCCAAACTTCAGCTGCCACCTGGAGGGGAAGAATACCCAGCACCAGGGGCTGGAGGAGAGTGGAGATTCCCCACCAACCTCCAGAAACTGCTCAGAATGTACAGTGATCTAAAATCTGGGGCCTGGCCATGACCTTGGCCATGGGCATTACTAATGAACAAGTCTGCCAAAATAAAACAACCTTATTCCCATTTTAATTGCATTTGCTCTCCCCCCCCAACTCAAGGCTTTATGCCACCCCCCCCGATGCCAAGCTCATGGAGGAAGGACCCCCACCTCCTGGTAGGGTTAGCATCACTCCTAAACTACTGTCCTCCTGTCATCCGTGGGGCTCCAGGGAGGCTGGCCAGGCCAGGACTTGGACTGCTGCACCCAGAGGCCCAGGGAGGGCCAGGTTTTCAGAGGAAGAGAGCAACAGCAGAGGGGGCTCCTCAGGCGTGGCCATGATGGCTCCAAGATGCTGCTGGGTACCCAACTCCCCAAGCAGAAAGGGAGCGTCCCACTGTATGTGTGTTAAATAATAAAAATCACTTCTTAACTGGAGAGAACGCTAATCACTTCCCTGAAAAAAAAATCTGTTTAGTCTTTATTATAACATTAAGCAAATTAAACATCAGCATAATCCAGGTGATATGAGAACAGGGTCATCAAAGAAATTAACTTTGTTGTTCATCCATTTACATGGATTAGGAGAGGGCAGCCGATAGGAAACGTGCTCCAGTTTTTATGATATAATTTCAAACTGTACACCATTTGTGGCAGGAGGGTGACTGGGGGGTTAATCAGACTGATTTGTCCTTTTAATTGCTTTCTATTCAAAGAAAATTCATTAGATAATGTTCTCTTCAAAATTCATGAATCAATTTAAGTGGAGAAAGCACATTCCGGAGCCGAGCGGGTTCATTAGCACTTGCAGTTGTGTGGCAGCCTGATTGCTAGGAGGGTTTCCTTGGGCAAACAGACACTGTTTACCCTGCTTTTCTCCAAAAGGCTCATTTGAAATCAAATTGTTACTTAGGATGATTCTTGGGATGAATGTGAGGGGAAGCGAGGTGGCTCCCAACTTCCTCCACAGAGGTTTCGGGGAATTTCTGTCCTGGGAAAAACAGCCACCACCCAAAGCCGGAACAATGAGAGCCCTGGCCACATGAGCCAGGGAAGGCCGCCAACTCGCTCCTGCTGCCCGCCGGCTTGGTCTGTGTTTCTCTTGGCAGAGAGAGGGAGGCAGGTCAGAGCCGGCAGGAGAAGGGAGACCTGAAACTGCACAAAGCTGTAGGTCTAAAATGAGACGTCTGTGCAAATGGGAAGAGAGCACAGAAGGAGGACAAGTCACAGTGGAGAGCGTCCAGCACCCTCACTGGGGCCAGAAGGCTGTTCAGGAAAGTGGCAGTCAGTTCAGGAGGGTTGCCCTCCTCCTGGGAAGAAGGGTGGATGGATGAGAGCACAAGGATGCTTCCACAGGGGAGTGGGATGTCCCATAAAGCTCTCTGGCAACATGACTTCTATTTCAAGGGAAGTCATCAGGCCCAGAGAGAGACCATGGCTGTCATGGGGGGCAGGCTGCCTACTGCTCTAAACATGTATTTGGAAACTTCACTTCACCCTGTGGTGAGTGAGGGCATCAATGAGCTGAAGCAGTGGCAGTGCCCAGTGAGATGAGTCAACCATCTCTGAGTGGTTGGACCTTCAAGGAGAGACTGATGGGTAGTGGGTGGGAGTAGTACCAGTTTTTGAGGCAGTGCCAAGCTCTGATGCTCTAACAGTCAGAACCATGCATAAATCCTTGTGCCCCTTCTCAGAGGCAGAATACTGCCCCATTCTCTCAAGGTCAAAGTGACTGCCCGATTCCTTAATGGAATTAAGTAGAGAGTCCTTTGGCTTGGAGTTGAAACCCCTGGTCTTGACATGGGACAGAGGGCATCAGGTATTCTGCTTCATATTGCTGACAGTGTGGTCACCGTCTAAGTCAGCCCCTGGCCATGAAGCTGGACCAACAAGGGAAGAGAATGTTAGGGACCTGACCTGTCCTTTGGGTAGGAGGTGTTTTGGTTGTCTCTGCAACTTTGTTCCAATGGTTTTTGCAAAGAAATAGGAAAAGAGGGTCATTGGAGCTTTTAAAAATGCCCATAAAAATCAGAAGAGAGGTCAGGGGACAGATTCACAAAGTGGCTTTGAAAATGCAAAAAGAATGGATGACATCCTTGAAGAGCAAATGGTTGTGAACGGATTAGCAGCCATATGAATAAGCTGCTTCTTTCTGTTTTAGTTTCCATGTAGAAATGACCCTTTAATTTTGGCACTTTTTCAGTTCAGAATAGAAAAAAAAGGGGTTTAATTCCTTAAGAATAGAGACTGCTCCCTTTGCTGTATCCTTAGCAGGCCTGAAGCACACAGTAGGAGCCTAATAAATGTTTGCCAATAGACCCATTGCTCACATACAAAGGGAAACAATACTGGAGAGGGCCAAGGAGATGCCACAGAGGATGGTGTCAAGGCTCTAGGATGGAAAGCCCAGGGGTCAAGTCCCTCCTCTGACACCAGCTGACCCCAAGACCCTCAGGTAGTCACTGAATAGGCTTGAGTGTGGTGGGCAATGCCCTGCCCTGGGAGCGGGAGGGATTCCCTAGCCAGTGACTTGAGCAGGAGGCTCTGAGGGAGGCTGCTAAGGCAGGCACGCCAACATTCCCCTTGCTCTGAATCCACTTAGGAGTGTGAGGCCCAAGATCCAGGTCCCTCCTACATGGAATCTCCCCCCACCCCATTCACCCTGTCCACCCTAGAGGCCAACAGACTTGTTCAGGGACTGATAACATCGGGGAAAGCAATTAGTGGTAACAGGCGCCAGGGACACCAAGAGTCATCCTCTACTTAAAGCCACGGGGAAGTAATTAAAGGTAATGGATGCTGCAAGTTCGGAACCAACTCCGAGTGGATTCACACAAAAAAGGGGAAGCAAAATCGGGGGGTGTTGATGAGGTTACTGACCCACCGGATGCCAAATGCTGCCTCCCTCTAAGTCAATCATTCTGGCTCTGTGACAAGTCAATGGGACCCAGCAGACTCTCAGATCAGCTGTGCCGAGTGCCAGGAAGAAGAGGCCTATCAGGGAAGAAGGGAGCGAGGGAGCAAAGGATCAGGTGTGGCCTGTCCTTGAGCTGGCCCTGCGGGCACTGGCACAGCCACCAAACCTCTCTCCACTAATACCTTCTAGAATTCTCCTAAATGTCCAAGGCAAGTCACTGGCCCACAGTTGTCAGAATGCTCTCCAAGGCCAGCACACCCTTAGGTATGCCACAGTGCACAGAGCCTCCTGTCAAGAGTCAGGAAGACCTGTGTTCAAGTCTGACCTCTGACTCTTCCTAGTTGAGTGACCCTGGGCAAGTCACTTAACCTGTCTGCCTCAGTTTCCTCCTCTGAAATTTCTGCCAAGAAAACCTCAAATGGAGTCAAGAAGAGTCATACTACACTGAAAAATGGCTGACCAATAACTGAACATGGTGTAGTTAGACCAATCTCATCCATGGCCTGAGCCTGAATCTGCATCTCCTTTGACAGGAGACACAGGGCCAGTGGTCAAGAGAGGGGTGAATAAGGCTGGGAGAGTCCTCATTTTTACAATCCTGGTCCCACACTGTTGGAAAAGTAGGGAGGTGTCCATGATGGATGCTCATGTATCTCCCCATAATCATGATGGGTCTAGTCCCTGATCTCCTCTAAAGCCTAAGGACCTGGTGGCCAAGGGTAGCAAGATGGCCCCTTGTCAGTCACTTGGGTGTGAGCTTTCTGGCTGGGACATGCTGGATTAGATGGTGGTGGGCACCAATCCAGGTCTGGCATTCTTTTGAATCTCTACTGGAGAAGATTCCAGACACTGGGGACCTTTTTGGAGCTAAACTGCCGGGCATTCCAACCTTACTACAGAGAGTGCAACTATGATGGGCTGGATGCATTAGAATGCCAAATGGACATTTGCCCCAAAACAACAATTTTATTGACCCCCTGAAGGTCTCACTGAAGAACTTAATAATTGATTGTACAGCAATGTACAGGCCCAGGACTGCCCAGCATGGCATGCCCTCCTCAGAGAGGGGCCTGTGTTCTATGAGGAAGGCAGAATGGAAGCAGCTCAAGTTTAGAATACCCACCCCAAAGGTTCACATGGACCCAACCTAGGGTAGAGCATTCCAAGATCATATTGGTCTGATCAGCTATAGTCAGACACACTCTCATTTGTCTCAAACACAGTGAAGTAATTTTGGTCTTCTTTGATAACAAAGGGCAAAAAAGGGCACCAAAGTTCCTCTTGTCTCCAAAAGGTCAATAGTCTGATGCCAACACCTGAGTATGTGCTTGTCACTTCTTGGGTTGCCAAAACAGTTTTGGAACTTTCCTTCAGAGCCTTCATCTCATTCTTCTGAGATTCCTCCTGGTGATGAACTAGGTGAGAAGGGCCAACGACAAAGTTGGATCAGATGAGGGAATGAAGAGGGCATGGGAAGATGGGATGATGACCAGGAAAGAGCAAGCTGGCTGGGCTGCGACATTGTCTTTCATGTGGGAATGATCAAAGTAAGAGCTAATGGAAAGTGGGAACCCAAGCAAGGTAAGAAGATGGTAGGAGAGCCAGTTCTGAGGTTGAGCTCATGAAACTGCACAACTGGATAGATGCTATGGGGTATGTGAACAAACAATGCAATTTTCAAGTAAAGAGAAGGGAATGGCAATCCAAATGTGGGCCAAGGAGTTTCATGCTGATCTCTGGTCAGGGAGATGGATAGGGAAGAATAGCTTCTTTAAGAAGGGACTAAGGCAGTTCAAATTTATTCCATCATTGGCAGGACTCCTAAACTGGTCGATTCCAGGAAGGTGGGAATGATTCAGTCTCCCTGCATTTTAGCCAAGCCAAGCCAAGCCAAGCCAAGCCTCTGGTCTTCCACTCCATCCATTGGGCTACTCAGATGCCTCTTTACCAGAACCAGACTTTGCTGACAAGGTCACCAGCTGGGAATGCTTTCTATGGCCCCGAAGACCTCTGTTTTCTGCTGCCAGTCTAGGACTTTTAAGAGAATGAGATCATTAAGCTCCATCACAATTTAGATATGAGTGAATTTTGGTAGGTAATTTGAATACAGAGCATCATCTCCAAGGGAAATACACCAGGAAAGGAAGTAGCTTTTCCAAGTGCTTTAGAAACATATTCTTTCTCTCACTGAATCCAGTATTTGTGATGGGAGTCTTGGCTGACATTTGAAGATAGAGGAATCTTTTTAATAGTTGTGGAAGTAGCAATACCTTAGAGATGGGGAGATACTTCCTCAATAGAAGGACCAGGAAAATCAACTGACAAGAAAAGATATTAGATAATAAATATTTGATTTCCCCATCAGTGCAAATGCCCTTTAAATAGGAATAATCACAAGCAAATATTATGATTTTACTTTGAAATAAAAACTTTTATTCTACTACTACCAAGCTTGACCCTTTGAGGGATTCTTAAATTCCAGTATTCCTAGTAATTAATGTGCACAGTGCAACATTCAAACATGCACTGGGGGTAGAGGATGGCACAGCTGCTGCCCTGTCCATTGGTCAAGTCTTTAGCCACAAAGCAACAAATATCTTGACTGTATACCCTCTCAATGGGCAGGAGCCAAGGGCCTCTTCAGAGCTTCCTTGACCTACAGTCCAGACTCTTTCAGTCTCTGGGACTCCATATTGTGACCGGAGTCCTATCATATTATTCTTACAAGAGTCAGTCTATCTATCTATCTATCCATCCACCCATCCATCCACTACCCATTCTCTCTTATCTACACTCTTTGGCAACTTCATCCATTCCCATGGGTTTAATTATTGTCTTAATGAAGTGACTTTCCTGGTCAACCTCAGTTTCTCTTGAGTTTTTTCAGTCTCCTGTCACCAAATGTCAGAGACCTTTCAAAGCCAACATTCCCGATGAGAACTCATTCTCTTTCCTTGAAACCTCCCTCTTCGACCCTAGCTGTGAAGGGCACACCCATTTTTTCTGGTGCCTTCTGGTCCTTGACTTGCCTCCACCTGCATCCTCAGCTCTCATTATATCCACAATCTCTTCCATTGGCCTAGACCCCCAAAACCTGCATGGAAACCATCTCCTCTGCCTACATCTTTTCCTCTTCATAGCCAACAAAGTGATAATTTGGAAGAGCAGATCTGATTGGTCACAGGCCCCTCACCTTGACCACTAAGCATTTGTGGGTTCAAAGTAGGCCACACAGGTCTGGGACAGACTCCTCCATGTGGCTAACTTGCCTTTTCATCTTCATTTTTCAGCCTCCTGACTTAAATAGGTTTCTCCTTGTTCCTCAGAAGGGGGTCCCCCGCTGTTGGCAGTGTGCTTGGTTCTCACTGGGTCCTTACAGAACCTCCTCTTCCATTGGATTGGATTTCAGGCATTCCCTCACACGGGACACCTTTCCTCATCCCCTGACCCCCTGATTAGTCCCTCCCTCTGACCGGACTTCTACTGGCTTTAGTTTACTATGATGGACTTACACATGGACATGCTGCCTCCCCAAGGGAGGATTGCCAGGACTTGACTGGCATAACCTGGCTGCTGCCCCTCTCTTCAGTGTCCTCTCCTGATGCCATCCAGAGCTTGTTTTGTGCCTGTTTTTTCTCTCTCTTCATCCCCCCATTAGACTGGAAGCTCTTTGAGAGCAGGGACTGTCTTGTGCCTCTTGTAGTATCCCCAACACTTAGAACATCATGTTTACTGAATGGGGCTAGAAAATGAGAACCTGGACTAAGGCCTCTGAGGCACCTACAGCTCTGGCTCTCTGAAGCCATGAGGTGTTCTCTACAGAATCAGCATTTATGGAGCACCTCACCACTTCATTCCTGCCCCATTCACCTTTTGGTCAGCTGAGCCTTCTGAGAGGACATCAGGCCCTCTGGACGATGGCCTATTGTCACTAGTTCAGGCCCAGCTCAGTGGTGGGGTCTTGATTGATGTGCTGGGCTGGCCATGGAATGGGAGGGTGACCTGTTCAGTGTGGCAAAGATGCTCCCCTCCTTCCCAGATAGAACCCCAAGGAGCTCTCTGCCATGCCAATCAAGCCCCCTGGGCTCCAATGCTGGGGGACCATGACTACACCTCCCAGCTGCCTTCTAGGCTCCTTCTGGCCATCACCCCAAGAGGCAGAGGAGGCTTCTTGGCCATTTGATCTTCCATTTTTGAGACTGCAAGAAGCCACAGACATCTGCATGGTTCAGTGCAGAGAGAGAGGCAGGGAGACCCAATTGCCAGTATTAAATAGTTGGGTCCCATTCCCTCTCTCAGATTCGGTTCTCTCTTCTCTAAGATGGGGCTATGAGGACCTACTTCCCAGGTGCAGCCCCTAGATTTGGTCACTGGAGGGAAGGGAGAATTCTTCTCAGCAGAATCTGAGCCTCCAGGACTATCCAGGCTGGGCCTTTATAAAGTCGTGTCATCCCCCTACCACCCTGACTACCTGAGAAAATGCGTTTCCATTCACACAATTCCCCAGAAGCCCCACACCCATAAAGCAAGGAAATAAATGGGTCTTCTTCTGTCCTGGACTCTATTTTTTTTTTTTTTTTTAGTTTTTGCAAGGCAATGGGGTTAAGTGGCTTGCCCAAGGCCATACAGCTAGGTAATTATTCAATGTCTGAGGCGGATTTGAACTCAGGTCCTCCATGACTCCAGGGCTGGTGCTCTATCCACTGCACCACCTAGCCTCCCCATTGGACTCTAATTTTTAAACAGAATGCAATGGCTAGTACTTTGGACCCACAATGGCTTAATGGTCAAAGTGGGAGACACCAGGCCTGCTTCCTTTTGGGCTGGGGCTCCCTGTCCCAGAAGTGGACACTCTGGGAGTCAGGCTGGATGGTCACCCACGTGTCCTCCTGCTCTGGCACTCTGGAATCAGAGACCCATTTTAGAGCCATTTAAGATACAGCAAGAGTGTTTCCTCTCTGGTTCCCTTCTTTTGGCCCTGTGAGCTATGATGACCCCCCCCCCCCACTTCTGCAAGGAGATGGGCAGACAGAGGAAAGACCCTCTCCCACAGAAATAGGTTACAGGGAGGGGGGAGGAGCAGGAAAGCCACCGGATGGCCGGGTGGTCCCCAGGTCAGGCAAGGCACGGACGCAGACCCTGAAAACCGGGTGTTTTAATCATGTGGAATTGTCTTTCTTTGGCCAACTGAACCGAGGACAAGGGAAAAGGGAGGAGCTGGGTGGGCATTGTTATAAACTGGTGAAAAGCTCACGGCCTGCCAAGCCCAGCCAGCCCAGCCCTGATTTCCATCCCCTCCAAGTCCCGTCAGGTGATAATGTAATCAGCAGTCGGAAATACCAGGACGAGCCAACCAAAAGGAGGCATTTCACACAGAATGGGGGCAGGAAATTCAGCTTGCTCACCATTCCTGGCAAGAAGCAGGGCCGGGCAGAAAACAACTGGGGCCCACGAGAGAGGGCAGGATGCCCAGCAGCTCCTGGGACACCCCCAGAGGGGCCTGGACCCCCAGAGTGGCAGGCTACTCCACCCCAAGATGCCCAAGTGGAGCCCCTGCATCGCTCAGCCCCAGCCCCAGCTCAGAGGGAGATGGAAGTTAGGAATCGCATGCCTAGAGGTTCTGGAGAGGCCCTAGAGATTGAGGGGACAATATGCTGGGCTTGGAGTTGCAAAGACCTAAATTCAAATCCCATCTCAGACACTTCCTTTCTGGATGTTTGGGCAAAGTCACTAATTTTCCCTCACCTGTAAAATGGGAATATTTAGCACCTATCTCCCAGGATGCTGTAAGGATCAAGTCAGAGGATATTTGGAAATTGTTTTGCAAACATTAAAATACTATTTAAATATTAATTATTTATTAGTATGAGTAGTATCAGTAGTAGTGGTGGTTTAGCAGCAAAGACTGGACAGGAGGAAGTCTTTATGTTCAATTCCATTCTTTTACAGGAGGGAAAACTGAGGCAAAGGGTTGCAGTCATAAATCAACAAGCATTTCTTCAGCACCTTCCATGAACCAGTGACTGTGCTAGACCTGGGGATACAAAACACAGCAAGCCAATCCCAGTGGTGTCAGGGGACAAGATGGGGTGGTGGTGTTGGATTTCCCAGGAAATCCTGGCTGCTCCCTTTGGACTTCCTTATTTTAGAAGCAAACTCAACGTTTTGTTTAGGTCTTGCCTCCTCAAAAGGACTCAGGGACAAACACAATTTGTCAATGGACTTCAGACATTTTCCCAAGTGTCATTTGACCAGATAGATAATGATCCTGAATTTTTTTGTTATAAAATCTGAACATTTAACTGAAAATCCACATGAGAAAATGGAAAGACTTCTCATTCTTCATTAAGGAATAAAACAAAACATTCTGGCCTTGATCCAGGTGGTGAGGAGGAAATAAAACACCCACAGGTCCCCAGAGGGCATCTAATAAATTCTCTCCTCCAATGGACTCAGAAATATCCAACTGTCTTGAAAAAATGAGGGTGATGTTGGAAGGGTCTGACTATCATTTTCCCACTGGAGGCTCCATTTTCATTCATGTTCCGAGATGGTAGCTGACTCTTCGGTGATGCCTCATTCTGGAATGGTCAGAGAAGGTTCTCCAAATACTGCTCTTCCCAAATGCCCCACAAAAACACAGGGCCCCTGCCTCAGGGAGCTGTCTGCTGGGGAGGGGGCTGGAGGAAAGAATGGATGATGCAAGTGGACATGCCAGTCTAACTGGCGCAGAGGAGCAATCCTCCCCATTTCCCAGATGGTAAAATAGATAAAAGAAAGGACACAAAGGGAAGGCTCATTTCCCAAGGTGATGGAGCTGCTCACAAGTCAGAGGAGAAGCTGCTGGTCCTCCTTCGGGTGTTGATTGATGTTGATTGGTCTGAGCAGGTCACTCTTCTATTAACCACAGCCAGGAAGTCTGGGATGCAGCGGACTGAGTGGGGGTGTATGGGGGAACTTTATAAATATAAATGAATACACTGAAGATGACCCAGTAGAAAATTCCAAATCTATTTCTATCAGCTGTGGCTCCTTTCGACATGATGAGTGACTGCCGATAGCCAACTGGTAAATAATTAATCTCCTCTGTCCTCACCCTCTCTGTGCAATATATACATATTACATAGCAGCTATGAAATATGATGCTACTTAAATGAAAATAATTGGATTTACTTTTACATGTTGGCTATGACCTCCATGCCCCCCCCCCCAGTAGCAAGGCAAAAACAGGAGAAAAGAGGTTTCTAAAGGTCACTACCTAAGGCAGAGGGATCAATAGAAGAGTTCCACTTAGTGACTACCCAAGATCAATTAAAAAGGAATGATTCTAAAAAAAAGGTTTTATTTTAAAATCCTGCATGGATTTCCAGGTGTTTTTAAAGAAGCTTTTGCTATCCTGAGAGCTCTAAAGATGATGGCTATAATAAACACACCTCCCTGTACCCCTGCCCCCCAAATAAAAATCAATGCTTGGCGTGTGTGTGTCTCCCATTTAAAGAGCTCCCCTTCCCTACCTCTGCTGAGGAGCTGCCATGGAGAGCGCCAAGCTCCCCAAACAACCCACCAGCCACATGCCATTAATACTGAAGTAATTGGAAAATCTGAGTAGGTAAATGCCATTTTCAGGACTGGTGGAACGGTCAGAGCCGCTCATCTACAAAACACTCACATACAGCCCCATTTTCTATAGCGTATTGCTTTTTGTAGACTAAACACTGAGCAATCAGTGTTGGCCGTACTTGTCAGTGAGGCATAACAGAGCATCATGGGCTTGTTTTTTTTTTTTTAAAGATTCCAAGCATGTGGACTTGGTCATCATTAAATGCTTTAAATGCACTAGGTGAGGTGAACCACCCCAAAACCGTGACCAGAGAAATGGCTGGAACACATGGCCTCCGTTTCTGGGTCACTTTGGCCACAGGGAAGGCTTCCTCAGCATGGTATGCAGTGCAGAGAGAACTAGACCTGGGGTCAGGAAGACTGAGGTGGGCAACCTGAAGCTGAGCCTTCCTCCTTTGAAAGGTATAGCTAATCCTCTCTCACAAAGCTGGTGGAGGAGGAGAACATCCTGAAGTCCCCCGCTGTTACCCCCTTCCTCAGCACTTCTGTGGGCCTAGGGTCAACTTGGAGCATTACCAGGTGGAACAGGGAAAGATGCACTGAGAGCCCATTTCTCGATTTCCATAAAAAGTTCTCCCCTTTCAATCCAATTGACAACTGGCTTTTTTTTTTAACGTTTTTTTTGGCAAGGCAATGGGGCTTGCTCAAGGCCACACAGCTAGGTAATTATTAAGTGTCTGAGGCCAGAATTGAACTCAGGTCCTCCTGACTCTATCCATTACACACCTAGCTGCTCCAACAACTGGCTTTTTATCCTAAAGAAATGTCTTCATAAATGCTGCTAACGAGTCGACCCCCCGCCCCAGGCTCTTTTCTGAGGACTGCTTGTGCCTACATCTCTTTCCCCTTGGAAGGTTTTCCTCCCTTTACTGGTTTTCCCCTCTACTTCTTTGATCACTTTTTGCCCCCTCCCCCATCTCTAGCTCTCTGCATCTGTCTGTGTTCTGTCCTTGTCTGTCTTCTCCCTGCATGTCTGCACCTCTCTCTAGGTGATACAGCCCACCCTCAACTATCCTCACTATGCAGAGATGGTTCCTGAATTCTCCTCAAGCCCCAGCTTCCTCCTGTGCTCTGGACATCAGGACCCTCATACCCAGATGGCCAATGCCTCCTTGCACCCTACAGACTGGATTCTTTATGCTTGACCTTTATTGACCCTTATTCTCTAGTCTTTCTGTGAAATATAGGCCCACCACATCTTGAGACTAGGATGCCCATGTGTCTCACCTGGCATTGGGACTGGCATCCTCACTGGTCTCCCACATGACTCAACAAGACAAAAGATGCCAACCCAGCGAGAAACCTCTGAAGCCTGCCCCTGGGACCTGTTCTTAGTCCTCTTCAGATCAACATTTTGTTCAAAGGCTGAAAGGATCACCTGCCAGCTATGCCCATCAATCTGGTAGCAACTATGACCAGTGAATGAACTGGGAACCATCCATATCTGGAAATGCTGGCATAGGCAAGATGAGAAGTAATGAAGATAAATGCAAATCCACACATCTAGGTTCAAACAATCATTTGCAGAGACCTAGTGGTTCATATGAAAGGGTCATCTTGATAACCCAAGATTTTAAATCTAGAGGGAAGAGAGTGAGAAATGTGTTGTGATGGAGCCACCAGGAGAGTCGCCTTGGCAAACTTGAAGGGAGAAAGGAGTAGGGAGAAACAGGACTCAGAGAGGGCAAAATGCAAGAAAGAGCCCAAGATAAACCCATGACATTGGGATGCTTATTCACCCTGGATGAGGTTTGACCCAAAGAAAGGGAAGCTCAAGATCGTAATGCAGGGAAGCTAAGTTGATCTCATCAGAGACTTTCCTGAGATGTGGAGGGAGCTGACCCATGACTAAATTATGGGTCTAGAAGGAGATGCATTATTCAAAAAGGACACAGTGAAAAATAAAAGAGGGGGGAAGGCTTTTATATTAAGAAAATATATTCTGTGAGGAAATCCAGGAGGTACAGTGGATAAGCATGGCAGCCCCTGAAAATGCTCCCTCCAAAGTTAACAATGATCTCTTAATTGCCACTTCCAGGGCTTTTTTCAGGGGCACATAAAGGATAAGCGTGGATGAGATGTGATTGGTATCATTAGAGGGAGGGCCAAGTTGAAGGAGTTCACGGGTTCAGGAAAGAACTGGGTTAACAGCACATGATTGATATAAAAAGGTAAACAAATATTAAAATATATAGTCGCAGTTCTTAATAAAAAGGCAGATGAGAAAAATATCACTAATCACAAAAGAAATGGAAACAGAAAGGAGATGGTAATAAAAAAAGTAAAACTATTAATAAAAAAAGCAAATTAATCTTCAAGGAAGTATATAAATGAATATTTAGAAAAAGACCAAAACTATCACTTATTTTCTTAACTACTTTTAGAGATCAAATAGTGTCACTATAGATTTCATTTCCTTCAGGAAATATCAAGAACATGAAGACAATATCAGAAAATAAGTGACGTGCATTTCTTATAACAAATGTGAATGGTCTGAATTCTCTCATCAAAAGAAAAAAGAATGACAAAGTATGTCAAGAATCAAAATGATCAATAATGTTGCTTCTTAAAGATAAACTTGATAATAAGTATAGGGCTGTATTAAAATTATGAGGTTGGTCTAAAGGTTATGAAATAAAATGTCAAATTTAATAAAGCATAAATGAAAGGAAAGGCTTGGACAAGGACTAGATGAGTAATTTCAGTGGAAAAGGCAAAGCCAAGATTATGAAAGTCTCAGAGAGTTGTTTAGACGTGAGGTGATTTGCTTAGGGTCACTCCATAAGAATGCATCAGTGGTGGAACTTGAACCCTATACTTTCTGGTGTCCAGATCAATTCTCTAAAGTCACTACAACCCATTGCCTTCAAAAGGAAAGAAAAATAATAGCAAATCTGGTGTAATCAAAAGAACAGAGTGGAAAAATCTGGGTTTAAATCTTATCTCTACCAGTATGATCTTTCTTAGCAACATGATCTTGAGAAAATTATTCTTTGAACTGGTTTTGCCATCTGCTAAATGAGGGAGGCAGACTAGCTAAGTTTTAAGGTTTCTTCCAGCTCTTAAATTCGGATCCAAATGTGCAATAATTTTCACTCTACACATATTAAACACATTTCAAAAGTTAAATTTACAAAAGCCCAGTTAACAAAGATACAAAGAGAAATGAGTAGAGTAAAATAGCAGGAAACAAAACACCTTAATCAGAATACGGACAATCAAATCACAAAAGTAATAATTAAAAATTACAGTTCTGAAATCTTATTTAATATATTAGAAATAATATATAGAAAAAATCAAACAGGAGGCCCAGGGAATACACATTCTCTCCAGTCAGCACAGAATTCTCAAAAACCTGGTCACATACAAGGTTACAGAAAAGGCTTACATAAATTCAAGCAGCAAAAATGACTATTTTTAGGCCTCAATAGCCAATTAGATTCAAATTACAAATTCGTGCATGAGCACGAATCATAAAATTACATGGAAACTGAAAAAAGCAATCTACTAAACAATGGACTGGCTAAAGTAGAAACCAGAAAAATAACAATACTTAAAAGAACTATAACAATAATATACAATTCTATGGGATGATGCCAAAGTCATTTTCAGGATGTTTTTATATTCTTGAATGCTTATATAAGCAAGAAGGGAAATAAGGGAAAAAAGCTCATGCCAAGAGAAAGGAAAAGAATCAAAGCCATAGCCTAAAGGAGAGAGAGAGAGAGAGAGAGAGAGAGAGAGAGAGAGAGAGAGAGAGAGAGATTGAGAGATTTCAATGTTAATAATAGAAATAAAGAGAGCAATTCAGTTCAATTGCAAAAAAGCATTTATTATACAGCTGTATTATGTGCAAGGTGCCGTATTTGGCAAATTGCAACTGAAAACTGGTCTGACCTTTTCAAGGGATTACTTTGTGCTGAAAACCATATACCTACAAATAAGGATGTGCAAGATTTAATCTGACCATATCTTGGAAGATATAAGACAAGTCAACAAAGAATGAACCTGAACAGAACAAGACAAAACAAAAGAAAACAAACATTTCACCTTGAGAGAAATGACAACTGGACCAAGCAGGTTGGCAGGAATTTGAAGGGATCTTTCTAGAACTAATAATCCTTATGCCACTAACTTTATTCCTAAATAATGAGAAAGAAGGAAACCCTATTCAATGCCATCTTAATGTAATGCCATTTTAAGGGTGGCTAGGTGGTGCAGTGGATAGAGCACTGACCCTGGAGTCAGGGGTACCTGAGTTCAAATCCGACCTCAGACACTTAATGATTACCTAGCTGTGTGGCCTTGGGCAAGCCACTTAATCCCATTGCCTTGTAAATAAAATATGCTATTTTAATGACATCTTAAAAACCTGACAGATATTACTACAAAAAGAAAATTATTAATTAATAAAATCATCCCAATAACAAAAAGGAGTGTGACTCCACTGGCTCATGACATTGAGACAATGAAGAATAAATATGGGGGCAAAGTTCAAATTCTGATAGTTCTAATGTGTTGGACATGGTTCCCACAACTAACATGTCTGCTTGCCTTTGGAGAACTTCATCACTGGGAGGCTGATTGTATGATGAACAATTTTAGGTCATGATCCCCATGAAGCAAAGAAAAACACGAAACAGTCCTCAGTTTAAATCACTTCTTCTGCAGTGATGTTGGTAAAATGGTGAGAAAGGGACAGGGAAGGAGGTGGGCTAGAACTATGCAAAGAATCAGTTGTGAGATTTTTGCATACCTTAATTTATCTGATGGCACTCTAATATGATATATTTCTTCACTGGCCATCAGACATAATTCTTGAAAGACTGAATTGTATCAATGCTATCATTCAACCAACTGATCAATCAACAAGCATCTGTTAAGTGTCTACTAAATGAAACAAAGAGACAAAAGAAGATTCAGCCAAATGAAAAGATGGCTCAAAGGTTCTCCTTGGAGAGATGAGTAAAGGAGCTGTGGTAACATGCTTTGAAAGGCAATAAGAAACAGCATTTCATGGGACATTTGGTCATCTCATATTGTATTTTGAATCATAATTTCTAGAAATGTCATGAAAATACTTCACTGATGCACCATCCTTTATTGCAGAAGATGAAAGAGAAAGCCTAGGAAGAAGCTGATAAAATCTCCCAAATTAAATCAATATATGCTTGGATCCTCAATGACACAAGTGCAAGGGACATAAGGGAGAAAGCCAAAAAAAAAAAGTTTAGAAATCCCATTCGGGAATAAGAAATGGCAGAGACCAAATGCTTGTGAGGCCACCCAGATGCCTGCTCTCCCTGGAGACAAGAGGTGAGAAGAGCTGGCCATGGTAAACACCAACCAGTATAACAAAAAAAAGATGATATTTAAGATGGCAAATGACATTGCTGGAGTCATTCCTGAATTATCTGGGTCCCCACTGAACTGATACAGCAAAGATAAAAAAGGTATGAAAAATCTAGAAGAATAAAAATGACAAAAAAATTAGAAAAAGACAGGGCATTCAATGAAAACATCTCCAATCAGACTTGTTTAAGAAGTGATTCATGCTGAAAAATGGGAAAGAGATGATGGAAGGGACACTGACAGCGATTATGAACACTTCCTACTGGAGTTTGACCCAGGTGGTTCAAACACTATTGGAAGAGGCCCAAAGAGCCCCAAAATGACTGTGACCAGAACATGCCAGTCCATAAGGCATCTGCTGATCTCATCCTTCCAAATGAGTTTGTCTTTACTCTGTACAGATTTTGCATTTAAATATAACTATACATGTAGATTCTTTGCAATCAATTTCATGATACTTGAGTATAGTCTCTGTATCCCAGTAATAACCCATGCCTTCTGTCTTTTAATTATTTTCTCTTTTCCTGTACATAGTTTCTTTCAGTCAATCAATGAATCAATCTACATTTACTAGGCACCTACTCTGGGCCAGGCACTGTGCTAAGCACGGGGGATACAAAGCACCAGAAAACAGTTCCTGCTCTCTTTTTAATTAGGGGTGGGGGAGACAGCATATAAACAGATCCATACCAAACATCTACCTGGTAAAGAGGTGGCCTTTTACAAGGAAAGGCACTGGAATGAAGAGCAGGGGGGTGGGTTGGGGAGGGAGTTTCCTGTAGAAGACAGGAATTGGAAGCCAGGGAGGTTAGCAGTCAGTGGGGAGGAGGGAGAATGCTCCAGGTCTGGGGATCAGCCAGAGAGAATGCCTGGAGCCATGGAACAGCCAGGCTGCCAGGCTCCTGGGTCACTGGACTGAAAAGCACAAGGACTCTCAAGCATCAGGGAGGGTCTTATGGTCATTGGGTGACAAAAATCTGTAGTGGGTCCAAATACTGTAATTTTTCTCCATCATCATTCAGCAATATGTGTTTATGAGTGGAGACCTGTCTTGGTATAGCTGGAAATATATTAAGGGGGCAAGGATTTCAAGAGAGGGCAGTGTAGAATGGAATTGGTTCTCCAAAGGATCAAGATGGGGAGGAGGCAGGAAGCTAGGTGGCACAGTGGATAGAGCACTGGCCCTGGAGTCAGGAGGACCTGAGTTCAAATCCAGCCTCAGACACTTAATAATTACCTAGCTGTGCGGCCTTGGGCAAGTCACTTAACCCCATTGCCTTGCAAAAAAACCCCTAAAAACGATGGGGAGGAGGAGAGAGAGTGGCTAGGAGATGGGAGATAGCTTGTAGGGCATTGAAGGGTCCAGGGGCTGGTCTTTCAAGATGAAGATGAAGAACAAGGCGTCAGGGTGCCCAACAATAAGAGAGGGGGGAGGGTAACAAATGGTGATTTGATATGGGGACTTCAGAGTTCATCAACATGGAGGTGGACACTTGTAAGTGGCGGAAGGATAGAGACTATGATTATCCTTGTGTGTGGCTAAGATGGATGGCGGAGGAGTTTGTGGGAGGTGAATTGGATGAAGAACTGAAAGATTAGGGGATCTGAAGGAGAGTCAAAACATATGTCGAAGTCCACACATATAAAAGTGGAAGTTGAAGAGGAAAGAAGAATCTTTTGTTTTTATTATACATACTTTCTTCTTTAATAGATTGCAAATTCCTTGATGGAAGGGACTGTCTTTTATTTGTCATAGAGGAAAGTCAGGTATAGTTTCACCTGTATGACCTATTTTGGGTGAAGAAATGCCAAAGATTCAGACAAAGGATAGTTGGTATCTCATGAACTAAAAGTGTGTAGGCAACCCTGGAGAGATGGGAAACATTCAGGAATGAAATTCGGCAAATGCAAAAGATATCATTTCCAATGGAGAGGAACAATAGTTATCGTCTGGATATCAGTGTGGAGGTAGGGCAGATAAATGTGTGTGTTGTGTGACAATTCATAAAACAGCATCAGGAATGTTAAGGCTTTTAATGGGCAGAGGTTGGGCAACCCAAGCTAAGGTCAAAAGATATTCTCCTTTTAAGCAATAATGGAGAAAACTAGGCGCAACAGCCAGAAGAAAACAACTGATGGCAAACTGTGGTGAAGGAAAGAGAAAAACTGAAACGCATAAGGTATTAATTCCTATTTCACAGGAGGTCCCAGTGCCCAAAGTCAGCACCAGGTGGGCTCCAGTCCCACCATAGCACCATATTGGCCATGGGATCCAGCACAGATCTCACTCTCTCAGGTTACCATCTGTCTGGGGGCTGCTGGTGGGATCTATGAGATAAGAGTATAACTGGCAAAATAAATAAAGAAAAATGCAGAGAATGAAGTGTTTTATTTTCTAATTGTAGGTAGAACTGCAAAGTAGTTGAATCTCTTGGGGAAGCAACTTGGACATCTACTGTATTAGTTATAAAAATTATTGTTCCTTTCATTCCAACGATTCAATAGTTTGTAATATACCCAGAGGACATTAACAAAAAATAGCTGTGTTCAAAGATTCTCATATCGGCATTGTCAAAAGCTGGAAGCAGTCTCAAGGTTCAAACATAGAGCAGTTTTCACCAATGGAATGGTGTTTCTTGGAGTTTGCATCCCCAAGGTCATACTTAGTAAACCCTCTTCAGGTTGGACTCTGTGCTAAATTGGCTCCGTCATAATGGTGGAAATCTTTTCTAAACAAATATTTTCCCCTGTTCCATACCTGCCTTGTTTTCATAATCCGAGGGTCAGTGAACCTGTTAATTGACTAAACACACACACACACACACACACACACACACACACACAGGTTGGAGGAGGCTTAGGAAAGGTCTTTTGTAGAAAGTAGTGGCACCCATCTTCTGAAGAGCTGATAAATTATGATATATCATTATTATTATTATTATTATTATTATTATTATTATTATTAAACCATAGGAAATTCTGACAAAATGGATGATTTCAAAGACACTTGGAAAGAATTGTCTGAATGCTGCATGGTGAGGCAAATGCAACCCAAAGGACAATTAACAGAATAACAAAGTCATTTTATGAAAAACTAGAACCCCTGAACAATGAGAAACTGAGATTCCTGAGGCCTCAACCAGAAGATGGAGCACATCCCCTCCCTGCCATTGAACCCAGGGGACCCTCTGGTGGATGCTGACAAGTCAGGGCTTGCTTTGCTCCTGGGTGCAAAGTGACCTGGAGTCGTGCCCCCATACAGAGCATCACTGGATGGGAGGGTTTATGACTGAGGTTGGCTGACCCTGTGTTTTGGTCCTAAGATGGCCCTGAGGTAACTGAAACTAGGGCAGCAGAGTTGGGGACCTCTGAGAAGTCACTCGCCCCGCCATTGCCTCATCATGGCCAAGTCAAGCTTGACAAGAGCCCCAAGTGGATGGGAAACAAGCAGACACCAAATTTTCAACCTCTAGGAAACAAGAGCAAGAAGTGGCCACTCATGGGAAGGGTTAACGTCTTACCTTTTTATCTAAAGAAATCGAAAAGTCTAGTTGGGCTAACATTATTTCTCTCTCATGAATATCAATGTTCTGACAATCTCAGACCTTGTATTGTACTATTAGGCCTCTGAAATGAACACTTTGTCTCACTGAGGTGGGGAGAAATGATGAGCTCGCCAGGTGAGGTTCAGCCACATGGAGAAAGGTAAAAGACCCTCCATGGCGCCATTTATATTTATTTGTTTTCATGGCACTAATCGTTTAAGCTTATCAAGATTATTTAGCAAAAAATGACACGGGAAGCTTCAACCCCAAACGTAAGGAAGCCTGCCGAGAAATGATTCAACTCTGAGTCTCCCCACATGGGTGTGAAAAATTATCTATTAAAATGTGTTAACAGTCAAATAATTGTCATTCAGCTCCAAGCAGGATAACTGGGTCTTTTCAACAGTTTTTAACAGCTTCCTGAACTGTGTAAGAAATGAGGGAAAACATCCTCCCATGTCTAACACTTTCCTGGAGTGAAGAAGAATAATAATCAAAAATGAGCTGGGGAAGAATTTTCATTGTACCTCCATTTTGCAAGAGTTGAACAAACAAACAAATCCAATCCAAAACAAAGCGTCCTTACATGGTTCTCTTTGGAATCTCTCTCTCCCCATCTCTCTTCCTCTTTCCATCTACGCATCTCTCTCTAATGTCT
>NC_133661.1:5295625-5355625 GCF_037893015.1 Macrotis lagotis
ATTTTACATGTATTATTGATATATATATTTATACATTATTTATATCTCTATCATCTATGGAATTTAAGTTCTATTTAGAGATATAATAACTCTGTGAACCAGGCCTGTGCTAAGTGCTTTAGAAATAGTAAGTCATCTGATCATCGCAACAGTCCTAGAAGGCAGGGCATCTCCATTGTTACAGATAAGGAAACCGAGGCAAGCAAGTTAAGTACCAATCACACAGCTAAGAGGATTCTGAAGGTGGATTTGAACTCAGAACTCCCTGCTTCCAAGCCTGGTGCTCTACCTACTTCTCCACCCTGCTACCAAGGCATCTGCCTTCAAGTCCAGGCATCAGCCTCTTCTGAATTATGTAAACATGGGAAGGAACTCAGGGACAATCAATTGATAATCAACAAGGCAATCTGCATGTATTGAATACCTCTGGACACTAGGTTAGGTCCTGGGGGGACAATAGCAAAACTGAGCAAGTCCCTGCCTTTGGAGAGCATGTTTCAATTAGTCAAAGGGAGGCAATGGAAGGACACCCACCCACTTCCACAATTGTAGGGGCAAGCACTAGCAGGGGTGCTGAGACTGGAAAACTGTTGGGGTTAGGTGCTGGAGGCCTCCCATCCCAAAACAGTGCACATTTGACAGGAAGACGACAGGTAACAGTGGGGAGAGACTGGAGGCAAGAGGACCACTAGGAGGCTGGCATCTGAGTCTAGGTCAGAGGTGCTAAAGGGGTGGTCCTACATGTGCTGTGGGCAGTAATAAGGCCACATCTGGTGGCACATCAGATTTTGGGGAGTGAGTGCGAGGGGCTGGGGTGTGTGTGCTAAGGTCGTGCATCAAGGGCCTGAAGATGGGAGTCCTCAATAGAAACATGAAGACTGGAAAGGGGGCAAGTTTGGGGACAACACAGTGCTCTGCTTCAATACGCCAGATCCGAGGGGTCCAGAGGCCATGTGGCCCAGGGTCTCCCTGATAAACTGTGATGTGTGATTGGGATTTGGAGCACAGAGAGGAGAGGGGTCCAGGGATGTTCACAAGGCTGAAGCCAGACAGCCTCCTGTGGCCTGTAGGCCCCAGGCTCCTCCACTTCCCCAGTGACATCCACACTCTCCTGCTCCCTGGAACCCTCAGTCACCTGCCCATCTGCTCCTCCAGGATTGCAATCTTTCCCCATCACGGACAACAGTGTACTCTCTCAGCATCTCCTTAACCATCAAGGGCTTTGCCTCCTCAGGAGTCACTCTGGTGCAGTGGGGGTCCATTTCAGGACAAAGATCACACTCTTCAGCAGAGTTCACCCTATTTCTATTAAGCCCAAGACATCCTATTCTCTGAATCTGTGATGACCCTCAAGGAGCACCTATTAAGTACCTAATGTATACAAAATACTAGGATTAAGGACAAACTGAAGACCTCTCATCTGGAGGCTTACACTCCTATATTCCTATAAATGATAAGGAAATAAAAGATAACATGAAGTGTACAACACAGTATCAACCAGTGGGGGGTTCCTATAGAAGGTGGTCTGAGGTGAGGAAGGAATAGGGGATACATTTCACAATTATGGGGTTAGGAGATGGAATCTTGGGTCTGGAGACCTCTGAGCAGAAAACTGGCCAGACTGTAGAGTATGTGAAGGAGTCAGTTTCTGAGGGGCTTTAGAGGTTACACTATGCTTTGATGTTACTTCACCCTGAGGGCACTGGGGAGCCATTGAAGGTTTTGGAAGAGGAGAGTGAGATAGTCGGACATCTCTTTAAGACAATTACTTTGGCCTCCATGTGAAGGCTAGATTGGAGAAGGAAGAGACCAACAACATGGCAATGAGAAGTCTGGGTGAGAGATGATGAGGAAATGAAGGAGGGTGGAGAGACATCACTACCAATGAGACATGGCATGGAGACAGGAAGGGGGAATGAGAGCAGGAGTGGGGGGAGGGGGAGGTAACTCAGGTTCAGAACTTCAGTGACCAGATTGCGGAAACAACTTTAGAAAACCCAATTTGCTCCTCCCTGACCCTCTTTGGCAACCTCAGTTCATTGTGATATCTGGCCAATTGCACTGACAAACCCATGGCTGGTTTTTTATGGATCTCTCATACACACACACACACACACACCATCTACAAAAACCTTAGTGGGCCGATGTTTTCCATGTGCATCCAGCTCTTTAGACACCTCCTTCATATTCTCTCTCATCAGAATTGCTCCTCATCATGTCTTCACAATCTAATTCTTGAGGCAGGTCTTCACTTTCTAAGATTCATTTGAGTTCAATGATACACTTCCTCTGAACCCTCCCAATTCTCATGGACATCAGAGTATGTGAGCTTTTCTTCTCTTTCTCTGTATCTGATTCAAAGATGGAATTTGATCAAATCCACATTTGAGCTAATTCATTTATCAGTTCTTTTTTGAACTGACCAAAGAGCCACACCCCTGGTTGGTTCTTCTACCTTTGGAAGATGAAATAACCATTTAGACAAACCAACAATTGATCAGCTGATAGGGTTTTGGCAGAGAGCCATGAAACATTTTCCCACTAGATGATCCACATTCCCAATGTGGTCTGTACTGCAAATCCTTCACCAACTTCCTCTTTTTAGTAAGGAGATCAATAGTCTATTCCCATCATGATGTGGCCTCCATTGCTCACCACCATGCTATGCTGCCTTCCCTCTTCTTGGTCCCTGGATCTCTGCCAATGAGTCCACCTTCTTGAAAAGAGCAGAGTTCTATCTTACTCCAAGTTTTCCCTATCTGGTTTCTTTGGACAAAGATCTGTCTTTCTAAAATTCCATTGTAGTCTCCCATCTCATTGATTTCCTGCCCATTATCCATATGTTGTATAACCATGTACAGACAACCAACATCCTGGGTTTTATCATTGGCTCCTGGGAAATGCTGTGGCATCTCTATTAAGGTACTTTGTCCTCAATGGGAGCCTGTCTTCATAGCAATAAACATTGTGTATAGACAATCATGGTGGTGGTGATGGTGATGATGTTGACGCAACTTGAGGGACAGATGTAGGCAGCTTCTTCTTCTACCTTTGTTTATCAACTGAACATTTTTTGGATTAGATTTCCAAGACTAAGTGGAAACTCTGCTTTAATCCATGATTTAGAAACCCAAGCCCCAAGTGAAGATGCCACTAGCTTAACCAGCTATTCACTTCCCGGGTCCGGGTTTCCTTTCTGAAGACTGCAGCAGTTTTTATGAAAATCCAACTGCGCCTCCAACTTAGGATGGGGAGGGAACACACCTGTGATTTCACTAGTGGAGGGAATTCCCAGGAATTCCTTTTCTCATTGGTCTTGGGAAGATTGGTCACCCAAGTGGCTAATGTCAGCAACTTGAGTCAAGGTCTTCTTAGCTTCCCTCATGTTACACCAGCTGCCTCTAGGGCTGTCGATGGCATAACCATATTAGTAACACTTCGAAAACACTTTGACAATCTTCAGGAGCTATAAGTCTAATGATTTATTACCCATACTTGAGGCCTACAAGATGTCCTGATAGAAAAAAAGCATTCTGAACTTAAAAATAAAACAAGCATTTCCATTAACATAGTGATTTAGGAAAAAAAATAACTGTACATTGTTAGGGATTGTGGTGTGTGGGAATACTGTAAATTATCACCTGGTGCCTTTGAGCATCAGAACCTTGTTTTACTAAGTGCCACAGGAGAGGGAATGGATTAGGGTCTGGGAAGGATATTTAAGCACTTGTATTCTGGTGAATAAAAGGAGGACTTGGAGATCTTGTCTCCCACCCCTCCAATGCTCTCCTGGGGAAGATTGAGGGAGTCCAGAAGTGGGACTCAACAGTACATGAAACTGCAAGTCCCCTCCCCCTCTGCCCCCAAGATGGCAACCATAAGATACAAATATATTTATGTATGTACATGCATACACACATACAAGTATATGTATACATTTCTATATATGATCATCTCACATACACTTGTCTCTGCTCTCTCTGGATGCAGAGAGCATCTTCTTTCCCAGGACCCTTATAGTAAAAAACCACATCACTGCACTGTCTACAATGCTCTCTTGGTCCTAATCTCCACTGGTTGGTACCAGTCCATCTGCATTTCACACAGATTATCGGGTACATCTGTTCTCAGAGCATGGTGGTGGCCTGTTGCTGCCACAGACTCCAACTTGCTTAGCCATTCCCCCATCATGGGGATCCCTACCATTGCCACTTCTTCCTCAGCCACTACAGCAAAGAGCTGCAAGAAAAGTTTCAGATGCAGAAGATCTTTTCCTTTGTTCCCTGATGGTCTGGAGAACCAAGGGAAGGTGCTTTCCAGACTCCTGTCGTCTGTCAGGAAACATCTACAACATTCCTAAGGAATTTGGGATCTATCACTTGTCTCTCTGGAAGCCCTAGGAAGGCTCCAGGCTCAGCCTGACTCTTCTTTCCCATCTTGGACACGAACCTGGGGAAGGCCACAGAGTGACCGCTCTTCCTCTGGCCTGCCATCTGGGAGCCTCAGACTCTGGTGGATGAGCCCAGCTTGCTTCTCCGAAGGTCTCTGGGAAGGCTTCATCATTATCTCTTTTTCCTCTTCCTCACATTCAGGATTCCAAATCTGAAGCAGGAAGTAGCCCAGAAGCCACTGGGAGGAGGAACCTGAGGCTGGCGGGTGTAGGGGGGTGGGCAGAGGAGCAGTCAAGGTCGCTAAGGGATGCCTAGACCTTCTCCATCCTCCAGCCCCTCCGAGGCCTTGTACCTCCTGACCACTTGGAGAGTACCCACAACTGCTCAGCCTTATGAGAAATACTGAGGGGGTAACCTCTGTGTGCACCTTGATGTTTCTTCTTGCTTACAGTCTGGCTGTGAGGGAGGTCCTGGCTCCAAAGACCCCCCCACCCCGTTCCAGTCTGTGTGGCCCAATGACTGCCCACAACAGGCCTGCACAGAGATGAAGAAGCTTCCCTCTGGCCCTCACCATGATTCCCTCTCTCATGACCAGCCTCAGGTGAAAGTTTTCTGTACCAGACAGGAAGTCATGAAATGATGGAAGATGCTATATTCGGGGGTGGGGGGGGGAGGGAAGAGGGGGAAAGAACAAGAGAAAGAAGTGAACAGTGAAAAGTCAGACAAACAGTGAGGCTGATCCAATCAGCAGTGCCTTGGACCAGGGCAGATGGGGGACTCCCTTAAACCTGCTCTGCCAAGCTGCCACCCTCAGCTTCTCTCTGCATGGCGGAGGGGTTTGTACCCCATTCCACAGTCCCTCTCTCAATAGTGCCAGGAGGAATAATCTGAGGGAGCAATCCCCCTCCCCGGACCCTCTTGGCCAGCAGGTAGGCTCCCCTAACTTCTTGGGTCTCTATTTCCTTTACCTTTCCCGGACCTTGGCCAGTGCCAGGCCATAGGAGGCTCTGTGAAGGCTGCTGACGGGCAAGGGGCTCTGCTTTCTCAGGTCATGCCCGTGGATGGCTGGCCTCTCTAGTGTTTTCATCAACTCTCTGGAATGAACAGGACTGTCCAGATATTCCAGATTTTCCAGTCATCAATGCATCAAGCAAGTGCCAAAGAGTCAATGTCTGAAGACATCTCTGCTTTTGAACATTTATTTTCAATGCTTTATCCCCAACAATGGGAGGAGCACCCGGGCAGAAATGACTTCTACCAATATAGCCCAGTAACTGTGGAGATCTTGTCATTTCAGAGACTATCTCCAGCCATTTTGGCGGGGGGGGGGGGTGTCACGTGGAATGACTGAGATGGCCTGCAGAGGAGAGGAGGATCTGAATGGAGGTCCTTCTGAGCCTGTGGCCAGCCTTCCATCCAGGGGCATCATCCCTGGGCTTCACTTTCTAGGCCTTTTTTCTTGAGGTGAGGAAGAGGAGGGTGGAACTGGACCTGTGGTTTCACCAGGGTCTAGAATATACAAATAAGCAAAACCCTCTGTTGCAAAGAGGCTGAGGCAAATGACTCGTTCAAGGTCCTGCAGCTTAGAAGGCATAAGAAGCAGGATTTGAAGGCTGGCCCCCTGTCTTTGATACTGGACCCCCCCCCCCTCCACACCCCACCCTGTTGGGCCTAGAGAGCCTAATGCTTAGAGTACTTCCACAACAACAGACCCAGCAACAGCAGCAAACAGCCATCACCACCACAAACCTTCCTTACAAAAGGCATGGCCTAGGTATCACCCCAAAATAAGATCACCAGTGACTCCTCCAAACTTAGGTCAATTAGGAAATGTACTTTTAACAAAGCATTCACTTCCTGGACCACACACAGAATACTACATACATACACATACATGTATACACACATATATAAAAGAAAACAATTTATTGCTGGGGACCAAAAAATTATGAAAGAAGATGCTCCCCAGACAATAAATTGGGACCCTTGCTGGGGTTTTCTTGGTAGAGATTCTGGGTGGTTTGCAGTTTCCCTCTCCAGCTCATTTTACAGATGAGGTAACTGTGGCTTCTGGGCTGCTTCCTGCTTCAGATTTGGAATCCTCATGAAAGCACAAGAGAGGTGAAGCACAGCTACCAAGTATCTGAGTCTAGACCCAGTACTTAATCTATTATGGTCCTAACTAGTTGGTCATTGCTGATCATCACCAAGTCTGACTGTACTTAAGGCTTCTTCATTTAGTGTTCAGACACAATACAGCCAATTATCATTCATCTAATGAACATAAATGATACCAAACGACATGATTCCACCCAAAACAACAAGCACCAAAAGACACACACCACAGTAACTAGCACCCCTATGTCAAGCATCTTTCTCATGACCTCCAGGTGCCATTTTGACTCAATGACTACACAATTATTAACATATGCCAAGGAAAGGTAGAAACTCAAGGCCTTGGGATTGAACTAGAGGGAAATTGGAAGCAATGGGCAATGGTGATACCAAAATCCACCTCGGTTTCTTCCCTGTTGATCTTCAGTTATTGAGGATAAAGCTGTGGTTGGCATATCAAGAGACTTACCAGCCTCCTAAACTCAAAGTTCAGAGGGTAGCACATGCTGAGGGCAATGAACTTGAGGGTCCACATGATCCTGGAACTGTAAAATGGATCCTAACATTTTTGGACAAGGTGCCAACAAAAATCCACATGCCATCAAACTCCATCACCCTGAGATGAGTCATTACATGGAGGAAGATCGCCAAGGCATTCTGAGAACACTGTGATGAAGCAGGGATGGTGAGGAGTTGATCAGGCAAGTCACACCTACACTTGACCAAATGACTTCATCATTGACCACCACACAGTTACTAGGAGCAGCTGGAAACTTGAATGACAAATCAGGTAATCAAGGCAGCAAACAGAACAGAATCCTGAAAACACAAAGTATACCAGAAATTTGAGAAATCTTTAATAAATCACTGAAGGTGAAAACCAAAGGTTGAAGGAACAGTCAGAATAGGGCAAAGAACAAAGTAAACAATTCAAAATAATTTGAAAACTTTTACTCTAGAGACTAGAGAAGCAAAGATATCAGAAATCAGAGAGACAAGCTCCATGGTGTCGTGAACTATGTCTGGTCCACTCGGCCACAAGAAGCCCAAAAGGACAACCGAGACTTGGACCCAATGCCAATTGGAGCTGGGGCTAGGAAGGGGGTGGTTTCCACTTTTTTCACTGTTTTTCTTTTTGAGCCTTTTCACTCTGTCTTTTAACTGATGCTGCATTGTTACTTTATTATTTCCCCTTCTTTGACTTGCCACACTACCTTAACCAACCACCTTTTTCTTTTAAGGATGGATTATGTGTATTTGGAATTTTTGATACGTTGTTGCTCCCCAGATATGGCTTCTAGGGGTGACAAAATCATTCTCCAAACTACACAGGACGAAAAGTTTTCAAAATGCAGAGATGATCCTAGTGAAAGCAATTCTACCCAGTAAGTTAGACTATCTATGAGATGCATCTGGACGGCTCTAGGAACAGGATGTGGTAGGTGTAGGTCTTCTGCATCCTCATGTCTGCTGTGGGAGGGGCTCTGAAGATGGGCTCAGTAAATCTACAAAGAGCTTACAAACACTGCATCAGAGTTCTACTATTACAAAAAGCAGTGATTTTATCTGTAGCCATAATTAGCCAAACAGATCATTAGACAGAAAGGCAAGAGAGCAGCAATACTGCATGGATGATGATATATTGTGGAGTGAGGCTCTGCTGCCAACATTAACCACGGGCAGACTGATAGCACGTGAACTGTGAACTCATTTGACTCCCAATAATAACCCAGCCCAATACAGAGACTACTTTTTCCCTTTTATAGGTGAACACAATGAGGGGTGGACGATCTGTCTATAGTCACCCAATCAATGAGTGGCTGCCCCAAGAGCGTGGAATAGGGAGTGCCTCTTAGGGAACCAGGTGGGCTGCCCTGCCACACCTTCCTGCTTCTACATGGAGCACTCGCTCAACTACTCATATTGCCTCCTCTTTGACCCAGGCTTGCTGCCCTACTAAGAGAACATAAGTCATCATTAATAAAATGGCACCCAATTATGAGTCTATTACAGAGCTTATGGGACTGCCTGTATTACTGATTCTTCTTAGATCCTGGTGCCTAGTGATCAAGCTATTAGGCAAAATGAGAAAACTGAAGCAAACAGGGTAAAGTGACTTGCCCAGAATCTACCCAATGGCCCCTTAACCCTCTCATCTCACATTCCGGTCCCAAGTTCATTGTCCAGAGGCAGTTCCTGGCTAGGATATATGATAGACTGACTTCAGAGGCTCCCGGTCTAGCTGTATGATCCAGTGTCAGTAACATGAAACTTTCATCTACTTCCTTGGAGTGTGGATTGTAAGATCAGCCCCTTTGAGCACACCATTTCACCAAAAAGGTTTTGTTTGTACAGTGCAATTAGTACAATTTCACCTGTGAATATACCTTATCAGGAAGGTGTCACCATCTACATCACCGATGAAAATCTTAGGGGAGTATGTCTTACTCATCACTGCCCCAGGACCTGCTTTCCCAGACTCTCTAAGAGGCAATCTCACCCCAAGGATTTCATTATCATCTCTGTCCAGATGACCCTCAAGTAGCCATGTCTAATTCTGATCTTTTGTTGGAGCTCTTGAGCCAAATCACCAACCACCTGCTTGATGCTGTACTTGGGCTTCCTTGGCATGTTCATATCCCCTGAAATGCAGCTTTCTCCTACTTTCTCTTATTTATGTGGAGAGCCCCATCATTAACCAAGTGGTCACTTAAGCATCATTCTCTCCCTCACCTCCCACATATCACCAGTTGCCGCGTCTTGTTGGTTCTGCTTCCACATCTCTCAGTCACCACCTTACTTCCACTTATTCCATTGTGGATGAAGATCCAGTAGTCTCTGAATTATTCTTCTGGCTCTCACTTTTGGTCCCAGGACATAGCTGAAAAAAACTCTTCTTTTGAAGGTGTGTGTGCCGCCATGTCATTCCCCTACAGATCCCCCATTACTGGCTCCCTATGCTTCTTGTCTAACCTTGGTCACTGGCCTGGCCCAGTTGGGGCCTCTACACACTGGATTACTGGGGTATCCCAGACTTGGTATTCCTGCCCATGCCTAGGTCCAGTGAATGCTCCCTCCTTCAGGTGACCTCCTGCTTCATTGGCTCTTGAGCCCCAGTAGAATGTAGGGTTCCTTGGAGAAGATGATTCTTTCCACATAGTAGGCACTTTATTAGATGGTCAAACTGCATTTACTCGGAATGGCTCATTCAGCCTGCTCACACTCGCCATAAGCCTTCCACGACTGCCCATGGGGTGTGCCCTGCTTTGCAAATGTTACCTTGTTCTATTATTATTGTTGTTACTGTTCTTACTAATAGAAGACCCATCAGGTTTAGAAAAGGCTTTACAAATATTATATCACTCAGAAGATTCCTGGGAGGAAGATGCTATTGCCACCCCCATTTTACAGATGAGGAAACCGAGGCAGGAAAGGATGAAGAGGCTTGATTAGGTCATGTGGCTAGTAAGTATCTGATCTGAATTCAGGTAGGACACCAAGTCCAATGCTCTTATCCACTGGGTCAGTGAGCTTCCTTATTCTTATTTCTTCTCTATCTATTTTCAGTTGCACTTGACATCCCTGAACAATCTAGGAATTCTTTGTCTTTCTCCTTAGCCTACCATCAGACTCAGAACATGGGAGGTGCTTAATACAAGTTTGCTGATGGTTGATTCTGTCTAACTCCTCTCACCCAGGATGGTATTTTTAGCATTACCTTGTTATTTAGACTCTTTAAGCATTGCAGAAGGAGTGCCTCTAATTACAAGAGACTAACACCAATGGAAAGCTGTGTCATGTCATAACAATAATGATGATAGGAACAATCCTAAGGAGACAATGAGAAACAGGTCCCATCTTCTGCCAAGAGAAAGCATTGAAGAGTCAGAGATTCTTTGGGAGGCTGAAAAGTAAAAAATCCAAGTGTAAGGCCTCTACACTTCTCTGGGGGTCATGATTGTGTTGGGCAAAGGCAGGCATCAGTTTTCTACCGCCATGATGTCAACCAGGTGGTTGGCTTCTGCCTTCTTGCTCCCAGGCCCCACTCAGCACAAGTCTCCAGAATAGATGATGACTCCATTGTAGCATTGGTCAAGTAAATGCAACTTGTTTTAAAGGGAGCTTGCTGCTGCCGCCTCCAAGACCATCCATAGATGGAAGAAAGGATGCTACAGGACCCATTGCATTTCTCTTTTATATAAGAGGCTGCTCTGCTTAAATCTCTGGTAGGAAGAGGAGGACACATCTTTTAAGGATCTGGAGAAACTCATGCTCTTCCATCCTCCATTGACACTTGAACCACTCAAAAGAATATCCCTCACACCATAAGCCTTGACATTGATTAAATCAAACAGTCACAAATAATAGCATTCTGACACATCATGTTTAATAAACATAAATAGTTAATAAACATAAATATTAATTCACTAACAGCTAATCAACCTAAATCAATAAATAAGTAGAGGCCAACCAAAGACTCCACCTTGCAATTTCCCAGAAAAGGCAGGGAGGGTGGTCTTCCTCTCACTCATTGTTCACCCAAGGAAGGACAATCGGTATGGCACAGAAATCAAGAAGACCCTGTTCATTTGGGATCGGGCCCAACCCAGCTCTCTAAAGCACATCAAAAGGTGTTAATGGTTTCAATATTTATCTGCTTCAGGGAAGTGCTCTAAAAGAAGATGGGGAAAAAAATTTCTGCTAATGGTTGTGTCTTTGCCATTAAAATGAAAAGCTTAATGCATCTTCTAATCAGAGGACAATTTGCAAATCATTAAGAGAAATGTAAAATTCCATTAAAATACAAATGAAGAAGCCCTCACTGGACTAATAATCTTTTGGATATTATTTTGCATTCCACAATTCGGTTCCCAATATCCAGGCACCACAAATGATCAGTTCCTGAACAGGCTATTTACTGCAGCCGACTTCTTTAACGAGAGACGGAGAAAAGTATAATCTGCTATTCAGAGCAGGTACTAATGAAGAATTCCATATATTCTGAAATTTAATTAAAACCCCAAAGATTTCAAATTAGATGCAATTTGAACTGCCTGGGGCAGAAATACATGCACTTGCGTGGCAAGGGTATCACACTGAAAGTTGATACCGTAATTGGTCTTGATATATTTTTGTGTTGCCAGGCTGGAGCACAGAACTCATAACCATATAAAAATTCTCTGTAGATTACCTGCTCATTGAAAATGCCATCACTCAGGTATTTCTCCCCTAAATTACCGTGCTACTAAAATGCACAAAGTGATTCGGAGTAGAGAGTGGCACAGCTGGTCGACGCTGCCAATGAGTTATGCATGCGTCGACGCGGCCTTTTTTCTGTGGAAAAATATGCTCAGCTGAATATTAAAATATAATTGGCATTCAACCTAAGTAGCTTAAACCATTTTGTTATCTTCTTTTAAACCGATTTGGCTCCTCGACAGTTATTTTCAAGGATGCGATTCCCAAACTAATGACACCCTCACATTCAGCAAGATTTGTGCAGTTTTCCATTTGTCATAAATAGGAGCCATTCTCCAGCCTTCTAGGGGTGTCTTTTAATATGGGCTCTTCTTGAACATCAAAGGCCCAATTCATGAAAAAAAGGAGAGAGCCATTTAGGTGGCTTCTCGCATATTTTATTCAGAAGACAAGGAGGGAGGGACAAAGGGACAGATCCACATCTTCACTGAAAAGTGACTATTTTTGCAGTAAAGCAACTCTTGGTTTGTCCCCCACTTAGTCTCTGTTTCTTACAAAAACAATCCTAGGGAAAAACTGGAAAAGAAGATGGCACAGATGTGGGGCAGGCAGCTCCAGGTGGAAGAAAAGGCCTCTTCCTTTTTTTAATGCAACTTAATACACACATCACACACACACACACACACACACACACACACACACAAACAGCCCAGGGAAGGGTCTTTTGACTTTACACAATCACCTGTCAGATGTGCTTTGTGCCACAATTAACAGGAGCATTCCATAAAAGAAAATGGCCGTTACTATAGTAACAAATACACCATATATATTTATACAGAGATGCTGGACTCTTCAGAGAAAATTCTCCAAAACATCATTAATGTTCACATTGATACACGCAGAGGCAAAAACCAAACCCAAGCTTCCATATAACTAATTGAGTGAAGTCTTTCAATGCTAGGAAAAGGTAGACTTCATTGCTCCAATGGCCTATTTAGAAGAGTTTCTCTGAAGGGATTCTGACTCGGTGCAGAGTTAGGAAACAATGGTGCAGGCAAACTGCAGAGAATGGAAGGGCCCTTTCTGGTGGCCCTCTCTACTGCCCCTATGTTCCCTGAGATCTCACTTTTTAATGCATTCATGGAAAATAAAATGGATGGTCACATGACTCTATGAACCCAAGTTGGTGATTCCCCCCATGTAAATATTTGATTTTTCTATTCTGACATGCTAAATATAACCTGCACAGAGGGATGCAGATTCATAAATCTTACATTCCAGACCCACGCTTCATTCAGGAGTTGAAGGCAAAACTCACACATGTTTAAACTACTGGGATGGGAAGAAGTCACAGGTGCAGCTTGTGGGCATCCACAGAACACCCATTGTGAACCATGGACATATTTAAAGTCTACGGCTCCTGTGGCAGCCCTCTCCCAATTTACATCATGAAGAGGAGAATCAAAATGTGGATTCTACTTAAACCAAGTGGAAACGAGATAGCACTTTCTCCACAATGCTGAGGGCTTGACCTCATCAACAGGGCCATTCAAGATATCAGCCAGAACAATGCTGGAGATCACAGGTGCCAGGACCTCAAGTCTCCTCATCTTTAGGAGTTAGTGATGCTTACTGGTGCCTGGATAGATAAGGTAAAGGAAAGGTGAAAGCTGGTGGGTTGGGTGGCCCCTTGTCTGGGGGAGCCGGAGGGGAACCAAGAGCCAGGTTCTCAAGAGCCAGGTTCTCAGATCCTCGTGAGATCCTAGGAGATTGCACTTTTTTTTGTTTTTGTTTTTTTTTGCACGGCAAATGGGGTTAAGTGGCTTGCCCAAGGCCACACAGCTAGGTCATTATTAAGTGTCGGAGACCGGATTTGAACCCAGGTACTCCTGACTCCAAGGCCGGTGCTTTATCCACTATGCCACCTAGCCGCCCCGAGATTGCACTTTTATATGAAAATCCTGGAATATAGAAACTACCCATTTCTCAGTCCTGAACTTTTCAAACAAAACATTTTTAAAGGAAAAGCTGCCCTTTGTAGCTAATTTCTAGCACAGCCCCTATTGGGGTACACATAGGATCTTTCTGAACATTCACAAATTCCAAGGGAAGACTTCTTTTGAAAAGCATCCTGGTTTGGTGGGCCTCAGTTAGAGGTGGTATTGTCTTCTCCTTAAGACAGTGTGTGGGGAGGTTTTTGGCCACTTTCAAGGGGCCCTTCTGGCTACTCTGAAGTGAGGATAAACATAGGATGTGTGGAGCCGGGGCTGGTCTCTGCTTTGTGGATGCCTCAGAGGCTCTGGCACAGGGTCTGGCCACCTCTTCAGCAGGGATGGAGCCTTCACTTGAGTAGACTTCGCAAGAGACCTGGGCAATCACTGATCACCAGGAGGCCTTGCTCTGGGAGTTGTCCAGCACAGACCACAGGCCAAGGTGGGGAGCAGGGCCTGAGGCCAGACTAGGGTGGACTTGAGCTTGGATCTGCTTTAAAAAATACACAAAAAAAATTCATAAAAAAGGCTTGGGTTGGTTTCATTTATTCATTTGTCCTTTGTTTCTTTGTCTCCTTTCTCTTTCTTTTTTCTCTCTCTCTTTCAGTTGGATTTACAAACAGATCTACATTGGATGAGGAAAATCTCTGGTAACATTCATAGGTAAGTGAAGATATCATTCCCTCACCTCTCTTTTTCCAAATTTAAACAAAAAAATGACAATTTCAAATATAATCTTTTTTTTTTTGTTTTGAGGACTAATACAAACCCTACTAATCATTTGCACTGCTGCAGTATTCACCTGAAGCACCAAGACCCACAGCCAAGCAGGATGTGTGTCAGGACCCCCATTTTAGAGATGGGGAGCTTGTGTATGGACAGGAATCACAAGCCTGTGGCTTTTTCCACTGATGAGAAGGGACCATCTCCGAGTCATCCATCAAACTGATATCACTCCTGGAAATATTAAGATTCTGCAATTCAACCCTTTTGGTTCAAACCGGCTCTTGTTTGCTGTGTAGACATGGAGCATCTCCACAGCAGGCTGGAGCTCCAACATGGTTTATTCCACCACAAGAGCACCTTTCTGAGAGGTGTGGCCAATGGGACAAGGGCTGAGGTGCCTATGGAACAAAGAAGACTTGCGTTTTCACTGGCAACTGTGCCCAATTGGTGACACTGAGGAAGTGTTGTGGCTCCAACATTGGTAGATGAGTGTGGAGGCATGACCACATTTGTGGGGTAACTCTTCCATCCAAGCCAGGTCACATTTAATCTCCCTTTCCTATTATACACACTCCTGCTTGACCTTCAGGCTACCTCTGTCCGTGAGCCTATGGCATGAGTGGAACTATGGCCACCTTTCTTTCTGCTTGTCTTTAAGTGAAGGGAAATAAACAAGGTGGTCTGGGATTGGTTCTTAGGGTGTTGCGTCTCCAACAAAGAAACAAATAAGATTTTTAAAAAGTACCTGTCGAAACACAGACTCCTAACTTCAACAACCGCTCTGAGGACAGATCCTTAACATCCAATGGATGGATTTTCGACAAGACCCTTTGAAGTATTCAGAAGATGGAATTGAGGAGCATTGTCCTTATGGCTAGAAGTGGCTAAATCTTACCCCAGCACTCTGAGGGCTTCAACCAAGAAAGGAACTGAATTCATGCTAAGAGATCTCACCAAGGAGGAAACTTCTCACAAGATGATGAGAAGCAAGAGCTCACCATCAGATCTGAAATTTGGATTTGTGGGGTTTTGTTTGACATTTTCAATTTCCCCAATATTTGTTTCTGCATCTATAACAGACTAAAGAATCAGTTGAAGAGGTCAACTTAATTAGGTCAGGGGTTTGAAGTATGTATGGTATGAATAAGTGATCTGATTGTCATTTCCATTTATGACACAAGCAAAGTAGTTCTTTTTTGGCAGCTAACCCTCTTGAAAGGGAAATGACCATCAATCAACAAACATTTTTGACTACAAGGTGCCGGCCTGGAATCAGGATGAAGAAGATCAAACTGCTGCTGAGTTGAACAGGCTGTGGTCACTTAGCCTGAAAAAGAGCTGGGCTCTGATCCTACCTAGTGACCTTGGCTGAGTCACCTCACCTCCATCTACATTCCCATGATTCTGCTACCCTAATGCCACGGATTTTGCTACAAAACAAAACAAGTCAAGACTTGCTCCTTTTTGTGAAGCTTATTGACTTTGCAAACACTGCAAAAGTGAACTTTTGGAGTGGAGCCACTTATCCTTGAGAAGGGATGCTGAGGGTCAAGGCTATTGGTGCTTTCTTCTAGCCTCTGAAAGATACTGTGAACAATTCTAGTTCCACATGACTTTTCCCATTGTAAGTTTTGATATGTTGGCAAATCAACATAAGAAATTAAATGAGAATTTGGGGGTGGGAGTTTTGTGAAAATTGCAAATGACACATGAAAGCCAGCAGACAACACAGAAAAAGTTTAGAAACTCAGAAATGCATAAAACAAATGTACAGTATTGTAAAAATCAATTCATTTTTTACACCAAGGTACTAAAAACACCTCCCAAAAGGAAAAAAAATTCAGACTTCTTTTTTGCTATGCCTATTTCCCAGATAACAGGGGCACCATGCACTGCTAACCCTCATGATGTGCAGTCTAACACTCTCTCTCTCTCTCTCTCTCTCTCTCTCTCTCTCTCTCTCTCTCTCTCCCCCACAGATTGGCTGTGGCCAGAGGAGGCAGCAGTACAGTCTCCAGTCAAGGTGGGGTCCAAACTTCTAACTAGGATTGATCAGCCCCCCCCCATTTTTCAGGGGGAGTGAAATTCCCCCAGCTAGTTGAAGTGGAATAGGACTAGAATGCTGGTTTCTAGATAGTTTGCACATGTTGTCGCTCTCCCCCAAATATGGTGAACAGTCTTTCTCTGTGGCCCGGCCACTTAGCATTGGGCAGGCAGACAGCAGGTGTTTCATAAGTGTTTGTGGGTGGATTCCATGGTAGCAATCTGCTTCCAGTGCCAGATAATGCCCTTCTGGTCATCTTCTTGTTCTTTGAGATTCCAGAACAACGCACATGAGATCAACTTTCCACAGGACCTTCCACATTTGAGAATGCTCTAGAACTGATACTGGTTTCAAAGGCATCCCCAGGAGGGCAGCCTTTAAGACTTTGGGGTTCATGCCACACATGGGCATGAGAAAACTGAGGTTTCAAATTCCAACCAGTTGGAGCTGACCCCAGGGAGCAGAAGTTGGCCTGAGAGACTGGGAGCTGGGGAGGGGCTCAAACTGAAGCCGATTGACCACTGGCTTCCTGGTGAGCAGATGTCCTCCAGCTGAGATCCAAGATCCACCCCCCCCAGGTTCTTGAAATTCCGATGACCAGATGTCCATTCTCCCTCTTCCACCGTTAGCTTTGGGTGGCCAGGGTCTGGGATCTTCCCCATCCCTGAGAAGTCATTGAGTTATGGGAGCTTTTAAGAATCCCATTTTCCCCCAGTTGTTTCTTTCCCACTTAATTTAAGTGCAGACTTGCTAGCTTGTTCTAATCAATAAACTGGCATCGGAAGGTTTCAAAACATTTCAGCTCCAATAGGTAATATCTCAGCAAGTTCAAGCATCTTTACAAGCCTTCATTTAAAAGGGGGGGGGCAGGGGAATCACTATCGAGTGGAGTCCTGCTGATGTGCCTCTGGTTACTGCAATTACCTGCCCCTTCCAGGGTGACTTTTTTAGGGCTGGCAAAACCACATTCACGTCCCACTGCTGGGCACCTCGGAGGCATGGAGAGACCAAAGGGGGGTCTCGGACCAATGCAACCTGGAGAGGGGGCATGCTGGGTGAGTGGTTTGTGAAAAAATCAGCCAACACTGAATTCTTGCTCAAAGAAATTCTCTCTCTCACACATACACATACTGACATACAGTCACACATGCATGCACACACATACTTTCACTCACATACACACTTATGTGCACACACATTCACATAATACACACTCATTTACACACCTTATATTCACACACTCACGACACGCTCTCAAACATACATATGCAAACACAGATGCACACATTTACACATACTCAACACTTATACACACATACACACATTCACACCTACTCACACATTCACACTCACTCGCATACACACACTCGCATAGATTCACTTTCAGTCCATACCCACACCCACGCCCCCAAAACTTCCACCTAGTTACCAGTCCAGCAGCCCTGGGCAGCTGGACTTTGGGTACTTCTGGCTGTGCCTAGGCCAGCTGCCTGAGGGGAGAGGGAGACACGGGCACTTCTCCAGGCAAGCCGGCCAGTGGTCCCAGGCAAGTTTCATTTTTGTTTCCTTTTCCTGAGAATAAGCTGCAATTAAGAGGGAAGAGGGGCTGCACAGCCTGGCCTCATCATTGCCAAGGAAAGTGATTGAGAGATGATTATCCCCTTTTCTGGGCTCTGCGAGATGGATTTTTCATTTTCAGGACTCTGTCTCCAGTGAGAAGTCCAGGTAACGATGTGATTCTCCTTTCTAGTTATCATCTGAAGGCCTTCCAGGACTCACACCGCCTTCCACTGGAAGGCACAACATACAATGTGCCTTTCCAGGACACAGTGGGAAAATTAATTAATTCACAGTGAAAACGGTATTTCCCAGAACTCCTTTGGCAGGGTTTTCATTGGAGGCCTTTTTTGAAATCAGGGGTCCAAGCTACAGATACCAAATAAAAGAATGTAAAGGCTTTTTGAGAATTCATAATAGAAGGAGCAAAAATCTTCCTTCTTGCCGACAGGTTCAGGGGGAAAATTGGGAGGTTTTACTACTGTCATGCAATTGGGTTTCATAGCTACAAGCTAATAACTGTGACCAAGGAATTATTAAAGTGTTAAATATTTCATTTAAAAAGGAACATTATAGTCACTTTAAAAGGAAAACTCAGAAGCCATTTTTTAGAAATAGTGACATCTTGGAGACAGCACTATCTGGGCCAGGGTGGAAGCACCATTTTATTTCACCATGGGTTGGATTCCTACTTAGCTATGGAAGAAGTCCATTCAGGTTTCTTCAGGTAGGATCCCCTTCACCCCAAAGATACCCAGGGCCCTTGAAGTGATACAGAATGCCAACCAATGCTGACCCCAACCTGGTCTTGATCCCAGGTTCTCTTTGTTGGGTGAGTTGGGCTGCCATTGGAAGCAAGGAAGGGCTGCCCTCAGGAGACACTTAGCAAGGCCCCCCCAGAGCTACCTGAGACCTGGTCTGGAAGATGGGTGGGTGGACTCGGAGAGGCACAATGCAGCAGAAATGAGAATATAGCTTTATGGGGAGAGCAACCCCAAACTCATCTTTTTTTTAAAAAAATAACTGCTTTTCTTCAAATCACCTTTTTATTATTCTAACTGATTTGCTCATTACCTATAAGCAGATCAGTGAAACAAAGAAAGGAAAACTCTTTCATATGCTAATTCTAGAAAAGTTTGGCTGTGCTATGAGAAAAAAAAAGTTGAAGTGATCTTTTATCATGAAAGCAACATTCACCATAGGTTCTCTTCAAGAAAATAGCTCCTCTAAAGGAATGCTGCTTGAGCAAAAAAAAAAAAAAGCTAAAATAGCACTATAGCACTCCTGGCTTTTGTCAGTTCACATCAAGAGTCGTCCCAAAGAAGGACACATAGTAGGATCATAATAACTGTTTGCTCATCATTGAGAATCAAAAATAAGGCCCAGCAAGTTCAAGGGGATGGAACGAAAATGTGACTAGACTTTTTAGTTTTTGTTGTTACCTGTTGTTTTCACATTGTCCCAGTTTCCTACTTTTTGTAAAAAATAGATAAAAATGAGCCAAGCAAAGAAGCGGCCTAGAAAAACCAAATAGCAGCTCACCCTGAGTCTTACATATATGCACTGTTCTACACTCATAGCCCACCACTCCTACACCAAGAAGAGAAGCCTGTGTTCTCACGGGCCAAGCCTAGTGACTGACAATGACAGTTATTCTCTCGTCTTTTCTCTTTCTTCTTTTCTTGTTCTTCCCAATGACACTGTTTCCCTGGCTCAGGTTATTTCGCTTAGGGGATCTACAGTGGTCAGGCTGCATCCTCTCTCTGAACACAGTGTTCCCTCATCACATCCAAGAGTCACCACAGCGGCGGTGGTGGTAGGGGTCTTTCTCTAACTGGCAGGCATAACCTTGGCTTCTGGCCTGAGGGGGAGACTATCTGCTGATCTGGAAACCTCAGTTTCTTTAACTGTAAAATGAGGATTAGACTAGCAATTCTCCCCAAGGACATGTGGAGGACCCAATGAGATAATGTCCACAAACACTTGGTAAACCTTCAAATCTTAGATAATTGATCTTCAACTTTGTTGGGGGTGATGTTCCTAGAAAATGGCGGCAAGAAAGTAAATAATGTGAATGTTTGATACCCTGAACCTTTGGGAAACCTTTGGGTCCCACCTTCCTGGGACCACCACAAATAGAAATCTTTCCCTAGGGAGTGGTGAAAATACACTTTTCTGCCCTTAATTTTTTTTTTTTTAGGTTTTTTTGTAAGGCAAACGGGGTTAAGTGGCTTGCCCAAGGCCACACAGCTAGGTAATTGTTAAGTGTCTGAGACCGGATTTGAACCCAGGTACTCCTGACTCCAGGGCTGGTGCTTTATCCACTACGCCACCTAGCCACCCCTGCCCTTAATTCTTTATAAAAAAATATTAATTCTGACATCTGTACTTGTCCTAAAGCAGTAACCATGAAATAACTCATAAAATGCAGCACGTGAAATAAAACTGGCAACGTACAAAACATTTTTTCTTGCAAGAAATTCCCTCAGATTCTCTAAACTTTTATGGTAACATATCAATTAATAAAAACTAAACACACATTGATTTTGGCCAATATTCACTCACAATGCTGTACAGGACCTAAAATTCTTAGAACTACATTTTTTTTTTTAAACCAGAATCTCAACTTCCACTGAGTCAGATGGGGGTCTGAGGGGATTGTCCCGTATCCTCTTCTCTCCTGCTCTAAACACCTCTACTTGATCGTGTGGCCAGACTCTGTCCTCCAGGACTGGTGGACAGTGTTGGCGAATGTGATGAGGTACTAGTTTGATCTGGACAGGGAGGCAAACAATGACAATCTGCACCGCAGGAGCTGGAAGCTCTTCACAATCCCTGGGAAGCCCCCATGAGGACACATGACAAGCTTGGGTGGTTGCGGGTGAGGTTGCCACATGGAAATGGACTCGAGGATACTAAGAAGAATCCCACCAAAGTAAGAACATTGAGAATTAACTCTATGACCACCAGCTGAGTCACTGCTGCAACCTCCATGAACTCCCATCAGCAGACATTTTTAAGACAAACGTCTAGACCACCAAGTCAACAGGTAATAGCCAATTTTAGCTAAGGACATTCCATATTCAGCTATTCTCTCACAGGAACTATGTAAATAGAACTATGTAAATAGAATTTCAAAAGGGGCTTGGCATGGGCAGAATATGAAAATGCCCTTAAATATATTTAAAAAATTTTTTATCCTATTTTATTTAATTTTCCAATTAAATGCAAATTGAGTTTTCAACTTTTAATATCTTCTATGGACTTTGCTACTTAGATTTTTACTGTGTTTGAATTACTAAGCCACTGAATAAGGGGGGGAAGGAAGCCAGAACCTAGGGGCTGCTCAGGAGGGCAGTGGTGACCTAGCGTCCCTAACAGGAGACTAAGGAGGGAGTGGAGGGTCTGGGTGGGGAGCCAGGAGACCCAAGGCTCTGCTAAATGGGGACCCTGGATGAGCCCAGCCCCTTCTCTGCTCAGGGGTTCACCTTCCTTCCAAAAAAATCTGGGAAAGGGGGAGCTCCTCCCACGTGGGAAGTATGGAGAGGTCTTGGTCTCTTTGGGCATATTTCAAATTTAGATTCATTATGGATTGGTTTTCACCACAAACAAAAAGACCTAGGAAGAGGACCCATGAGAACTTTCTCATGCTAGCTGGGATGTTTGCTTTCATTGGTTTTGACATGCAGTGACCCCATTTCGCATTTTCTTAGTAGAGATCCTAGAGTGATCATGCCCTGTCCTTCTCCAGTTCATTTTGCAGAAGAGGAAACTGAGGTAAGCATGACTTGCCCAGAGTCACCCAGCTATTGATTGTTTGGAGCTGGGTTTGAACTCAGGAAGATGAGTTCTCCTCACTCCTTCTTCCTGAACCAGGGCCGCATCTAGAGGTCCACAGCTGGGTGGGGGGGAGATGCTGGTATTACTTCACAGTATAGGTGAGGAAACTGAGGCAAGCAGCAATTCAGTTACTTGCCTGCCATCGAATGGCTAATCAATAAAAACCAGAGGCATAATTTGAACCCAGATCTTATTGACTCCAAGTTACCACCTTTTATTTCACAGAAATATCTTGGGTTGGAGGGCCAAGGCAACATTTCTTTCCCACCAAAGACTGGCTTTTGACTAGGCTTTCCTGGATGAATTAATTTATTCCTTAATAGTTGTTTGTGAAGTGCCTACTCCACATGAGACAAGGGCTAAAGACTGGAAAAAAGAAGATAGGAAGATCAGCTTCTGCCCTCAGGGCTCATCCATTCTCCTGGGGTCAGAGGCCCCTCAGGACTCACCAGTGGGGAGGGCTCTTGGTAGTGGGCACGGGCCACAGGACCTGGCCCTCAGGGGCCTGGGGACTGACATGAGAAACCCATGGCTAACAACTGCTCATGGACTATCGCTGCTCTAGATGGGCTAGTTCAGGGTCACCTGCCCTAAGAGGGTAAAACATGAATGGGTCTTCAATTCATTTTCCCACCTTCAAAAGACATTTTGAAAAATATCTCTTAAGAAATGCTGAAAATAAAATCAGGTAAACACGATTATTTTCAGCCTGCAATTGGCTTGTCCCCCTCTCTTTCACCTTGAAAAGACATTCTTTTCCACAATTCAGAGAAGGTCACTCCAAAGTCGCGGCCTAAAGCGCATTGCCTGTCACAGGTGGAACGGTGGGTTTGAAACAGACCAAGGTTCCCAAGAGCTCCAAGCAAAAAGGACTGTGTCCTTTCCATGCAGGGGTGGGGGTGCCAATTAACTGTCTCAGTCTCTTTATGATGCCTCCCCTCCTCCTTTTTCACCATAAAGTGGGTGCACCTGGGCTCTGTCCAAGAGCAAATGATTGGGCTAAATTAAAAAAAAAAAACCTGTGCCACTCGCTTTAGATGGGGATACCCGCGGAGCAGAGCAATGGGATGATGGAGGATGGGAGCAGGAGCCTGGGGGGCAGGGGGAAGTCAGCCCAGGAATTCTGAGCTCTTCACCCCTTTCTCCCAGAAGAAAACCCAAAGCACAAAACCAAAGGAAACAGAAAACTAGCCTGATCCTGGACTATGAAGGCATCTGGGAGTAGAAGAGCCAGTGTAGATGGGTCCCCATTGTAGACAGTCTCTGGTGCAGATGGGTGCCTGGAGTAGGTGGGCCACCAGTGTAGATGGTCCCTGGTGCAGATGGGCCACTGGTGTAGACAAGGCCAAACCCAAGCTTTGGACTCCACACTGGAGGCTCAACAGACCTTAGGAGGCCTAAGAAGTTCAGCTGCAGTGATTTTTCCACATGGTCATGGGTAGGGGAAGACAGGTGGGTTTCTTCCCTGTTCCTAGTGGCCCTAGTCCCATGGCCACTGTCCTGCTCTCCAGGTCTGACTGACCTCTGAGTCTCTGTTTATTCCCGAGAACTCACAATAAGGGGAAATTCACCTGAGCAGAGGGGCTACAAGGACCTCATTAGGCACACAGCTCACAGCCTGCTGGACTCCCCCCCTCTCCACCAGGTCCCCTATGGGATGGAGGGGGGAAAGGACTGACCAGGGTAGGGGGGAGGTGGGGGGGGAGGTAATAGTCAGGCCTGGCAGGTTCTTCCCTGGGCTCTACGTACATTAAATGAATTAATACTAAAAATGGATAAAAACAATGTTATATTATTTCATTCTATCTCTTTGCAATGAGAAATATTCCATCTATTCATTTAGAGACACAGTTCAAGAAGAGGGTCCTTAGTGTTCCCCAGAGAAATGGCCCAAGGATAATCAGACAGACAGACTCACAGTCAGTTCAGATTTCCCACAGGAGGCCAAGTTTCCAAAGTCTGTTGAGAAATCCCTGTCTGTACACGTTCTGTCTTACCCATAGAAGACACACCTAGGAGGGGTGTTGGGGGTCATGGAGCCCCACCCGCCTTGATTCCAAACCAGCGCTCTCCTGCTGCACCTCCCATTGGTGGAAGCAGTTCCCTAGACCCAGAAAGCCATGTGGCCACTGCCCAGAAGGCCAGCTCTCCCAGCCCCTCAATTTCCAGAAGACACTGAGGCTGGCCAGCAAAAGAGGTTTGGATGATGTTCCCAGGGCCTTGGGCAGATGTACAGAGCCTTCAGCACACCTGTGAAGCAGTCTCTAATCATCACTTTCTAGGGGGCTGCAGGCAGGACAGAGGACCGCACAGTTGACGGGCTAGCCACTAGGCCAGGGCCCTGGTGGCAGTCTGTGTCTGAGGAAGGAACCTGGGGCTTCCTTCCTCCCCACCTCTGAGACCAACCAGCCTGGAAAGCCATCCAGGTTAAGCTCCCTGGGTGCCCATAGGTCTCTCTTCCTTCCCACTTCTCATCTGTCAAAAGGGCTCCATTTGGAAGAGGTCAAAGTAAAGAGGACATGGGTCATGCACCCCAAGGAGCACGTTGAGGGCCAATGGCCCTGATTCTGGTGATGTGGAGCCCAAAGAGGTCACTCTGTGGCTCCACCTGCACCTGCGAAAGGGAGGCTCAATGAGGAACCATCTCTGGACTCCATCATGACAGCGCAGACACTGGGAGATTTGGCAGTCATTCCTGAGGGCTTCGCCCAGGACTGACTCTGGGTCTGTGGGATTGCCAGAACCAGAAGGAGGCTTCAGCTAGAGTTGGTTTCATGGTTGATCCTTGTGCCCCGGTCTGAGCAATGTGTCTGGGTGGCAAGGCAGCTTTCACCCAGATTCCTGGCTCCAGAACTGAAGTTCAGCCCTAACCTCCAAGGGGTTTCTGCAGCAGCTCCACAGGCTGGTTCAAAATGACCTCAGCCCCCAGGACAAGGAGCAGATCCGTTGTCTCTATTTGCTTTTCAAGCTCTCTTCCTTTCAAGTGCAGGAGCTGATGGACACCACCAAAGGAGCTTAACTGAAGAAATCCCATTCCTAACCTCAACCAAGTTTTCCTTCCCTGAACCCCATGCAGGAGGAAACAGTGGTTTCTGAGGGAGGTTTCCAAGCCAGCATGCACTCAGGAACATGATCATTGTGCAGAAGTCTGACTCTCACATTCTCTCAAACTATCTCTGTGGACTTTTAGAATGAACAGATCTCAACAAAGGTTTTTAAAGGAAAACTAACCTGGGAAAACTGCTTTTAGGTTGACATCACCTCTAAGCACCTTAACGTATCATATTAGGTAACAGCTTCTTTCTTCTCACAGCCCACCTCAGAGAGACAACCCCGAATTCTGGAAAAGCACAACCTGGCTATCTCCTGGAGTGCGACACTCACCTGCCTGGGCATTAGCCTACTCATGAGTCCCACTCCCCATGCCATCAGTCAAAAGATGGTTTAAGTGAACAATAAGCTTATCGAAAAACATAAAGCTGTTCAGCCATGTTCCTGTTGGAACCTCGAAGCCAGTGGCCACTAAGACTGGAAGCACAACCTCCACAAAGCCTGGGCCAAGCAGGAAGGGAGTGTGAGTTAAAACCAATGGACCCATTTGGAGGAGGCCTAGAGGACGGACCCTCGAGGTGGCCTGCCAAGTGGCTGCTCTGGCAGGTGCGGGGAGACCAACAATGAAAGGCTGATATGGCCAAGTCCCTAAAAGAAGCATGGGATCGAAGGCCAGTGGGGTACAAATGAAATGCTGAGGGATTCCGCAAGGACCAACCTTGCTGGAAGATGGGATGATGGAAGGCGGGCAGAGGGAGACAATCCACTGTCTCTGGAGCATGGAAATAGGCCTCGAGCCAGGCAGCGCACTTGTCCAGGGCTGGGATCACTTCTTCTGGGTCCTTGCATTCATTCTCAGAAACAGACGTCTCGCAGTGGCGGTGGTTACTGCTGCCAAGGGAAGAAGATCCATTAGTACACACTGGGGACAAAGGAAAAGAGCTCACCTGTCCACTTGTTTGGTCTTACTCGAATAGTGACAGTGAGTAGTAGGAGTGATAACCAATAATAACGACAATTATTACGGAGAACCCATATGTGTGTGTGTGTGTGTGTGTGTATCTATATCTAGATATGTGTATATACATCTCACTTGCAGCTTGCAGGTGTGAAAACCCCATCTTATCTGAGACTCACAGCAAAGCAGAAGGGGGCTATCATCAGCCCATTTTACAGAGTAGGAATCAGAGTGTGAAAGTGGCCAATTGACCTGTGCCTGGTTCCCGGGCAGTAAGTAGCAACACCAGGCCTGGCTGTGCTATAGCACCACATCCTTCCAACAGTGGGCCAGGGAGCACCATGATGGGAGGGCCTCGATCTCAGGGCAGGGGGCCCTCCCTGGCTTGAGGAATGGTCTGGAGGTGACCCACTGTTTAGGTCTATTGTAGAGACAAGGAACCAGAGGCAAGGGGCCTTGAAGGGCCCTGGTCAAGGTGACCAAGAGCCTTAAGTCTTCCATCTAGACCATGCCATTTGTCTATTATTTCTCCATCTCTCCCCACCCGAGCCCCACCCTTTCTGCATCCTCAGAGGGATGTCTGGATGGCGAACATGGCCAGGATGTTGGATTGCTTGTAATAATTGTAGGAAGTCCCCTTTGTACTGTGTCTGTCACTGAGCACCCATGTAGCTTTTTAGGGCACTCAACTGCCCCATGGCCTGTCTAGGGCCATGTGTCTTTTGGATTCCAAGGCAGACCCTCTCCATGAAGAGGTCAGAGACACCTGGATAGATTTTAGGGTCTGTAAACCTGCATAAAGAGGATGACTTCGTTCTTTTCACTCACCTTTGGTTTTGTCATTCTACACATTTTATTCTATCCATTTACAAAGCTTATTCTAAGAAGGGACCAAGAAAGTTTCACAGGACTGCCAGAGCAAATTCACCTTTGTAAGTACCTCAGGAGGCCACATGATCCTGCCATTCCTAAAACCAGCCTCATTGCACCAGTACCAGGGGATCCAAGGGAGGATGATTTATAATAAGGAAAACAAGAGACCTGGAGGACACACAGAAAAAGCTCATCCGCATTCGGGACTTCCCAAATACACTGTCCTTGCCAGAATTTTTCAGGTCCCTCTCACTCAGGAGACAATCTGCTGAAAGAACAGAGGGAGACAAAAGGTTTTCTCCCTCTCTTCCTTCCTCCCCTCCCTCCTTCCTTCCTCCCTCCCTCCCTACTTTCTCCCTTCCCTTCCTCTTTTTCTTCCTTGGAGCAGAACAGTTTACTAATGGTCTTCCTGTCCCCACTAGCTGCTAAAGTAGCAAGTGTTAGATCAATGCTTGGTGCATTAAATTGGTATTACCAGGGAAAAACTTCTCTTGGAAGAGGTTTCCACAAATGCTTCCTTTGCTGATTCCTGAGATATAGCAATGCAAACCAACAAACATTTATTTCACTCCTGTTGTATACAGAGCCCTGGGCTAAGCCCTGGGAGAAATGAACCAGAGTACAGAGTAAGGGGATGCCTTCCAATTCAACAGAGCACCTGAGGCTACAGAGTCAGGGACCATCCACCCCAGCAGCCTTCATCCACATTAGTTTATCTAGACCAGCCAAGGAGGAGATGTGACTGAGGATGGCCACTCTAATCTAGACTGGCCAAGGGGGAGGCAACATGGCTGTACTGTGAATGGCCAATTTAGCTAGACGGCCAAGGAGAAGGAGATGTAGCTGTGGATGGACAATCGAGCTAGACTGGCCTAGGAGATGGAGCCACACTGTGGATGGTCAAGGAGATGGAGCTACGTTGTGGATGGCCACTCTAATCTAGACCAGTCAAGGAGGAGGAGATGTGTCTGTGCTGTGAATGGCCAATCTAGCTAGATGGCCAAGGAGATGAAGTGCATTGTAGAGCCCTATTTCATGTTTAATTCATATTTAATTTTCCATGAATATGTGGCTTTCCCCTGGTAAGCTCACTGGGGGTAGGAATGCTTCTTTTTGTCCTTGTATTCCCTGCCTATGACAGGTGGGAGGCACTTAGGAAATGCTAATGGAATGAATGGATTCTAGTTGACTCTGTCCCTATCACTGTAGTCCTTCCATGCCCTTTTTACAGGAGAGAATGGGGAGAGGTTATCCACCATGGTCAAGCAGGGAGGGTTGGAATTTGAACTGAGCTCTTCCCAGCCCATGACCCACTGCCCACTCAGTCCCTTCTCAACAACCCAGGCAACATGGCAGCTGCTGGGTGGCCAGCCCCCAATCTTACATGTTCTCCCCCATGCACTGGCATCACAGAATAGCTCCCTGGGGAGACCTGAGATGATGCCAACTGCAATGAACCCTCAAACCCAAGAGCTCCAGAACTGGAGGGGGAACAGGAAGAGACACCTGACAGGAATGAATTTTTTCAAAGACACGTCGCCATCCCAACAACCACCCTCCCAACAACCACCCTAACACAACTCGCAATGCCAGTCTGCAGGACAGCCTCTCACTACAATGCAGCTGTGGAGGGTGCAGAAGGTGGTAGCTTTTGCTCCTTTTATGCTGCCAAATAAATTAAAATGTGACCTGTGTTTCTTAGCATTTCCCATTCTTAAAAGGATATCTGAAGAATTTTTACAGTAGTAAAGTTCATCTTAAATTGATTTTTTATGCTTGTGCTAAAGATCTCAACCTCTGATTTACTCTGTAGTTCTTTTTTTAACTCTTTTTCTATTGGTATTAGATAACTATTCACGGGTGAAATGTAATTAAACAGCTTTGATTCCAAAGCCAGGATTTATGATACTACATTTAAAATGAATGACATTAAACACACACATAAAACCAGGTTTTTAAAGCCATGACACAAATTTCCATTTCTACAATAAAATGAAATTTATTCCCCCATCTCCCTCCTCCCTTCCATCAGCTGAGTTTGGCTCTTCCTTGAGCTAAAGTCTGGCATGCCTCTGGCCAGCATCACCAGGGATGAAGGGGATGGGGCTTCCATTGCCTGCCTTCTCCCACTGAGTGAAGCCAGAGACCAGGTCCTTGTGGGTGTCCTGGCAGTGGGCTCTGGGGATATCTCTTCCTCTTTGCTCTTCACCTATTGTCTTCAAAGGGGATCGACCTATGGCATCATCATGCTGGGATGGCTGATCAGACAAGTGTGAGCTCAGAGGGCTCTCCTGTTTGTGCCGTGGCACATTTGGGGTGGGTTTATGCATCTCACATTTCCTTTGGTGCTGCTGGGATTCTACCTTGCTGATGCAGTATAGCACCATCTTCTGCATGGATGAGCCCTGTGTGTTGGTGCCAGTGACTTCCATATCTCCCCAAAGATGCTAAAGCTCTTCAGAGAGATCCTGAGAGTGTCCTTGAAAGACTTCTTATGACCTCCGGACAGGAGCCTGCCTTGGTGGTGAGCTCCATTGTATTAGGTGAACGTTCAAACAAGGGGCTCATGTATCAGAGTGGTGCTCGCTGTGTCATAAGCCATGATGACAGGGACAGCTTCAGAGTTACCTGTGAAGACCTGCAAGAACTGATGCAGAGGAAGCAACTGAGAGGGAACCACAGGACTGGTCAAACTCTGGTGAACATAATGACCAACGAGGACTCCAAAAGACTCGGGACGAAGCTTGGCCCATACCCCTCTTTCTCCTCGCTCCGATGTTCAATGATGTAGCCATCCCAAGAAGGCCAGTTTGTGTCTGGCCTTAGCCTGGTCTAGCTCACCCTCCCACAGTTTGCTATCCAGGTTCCCAGGCCCATATCTCTTCCTGGGCCACCATCTTCTGAGCTCTGCATGCCTCCTCTTACCGAGGGTCCTGTATTGGCCTCCACTCTCTCCTCACTATGCTCCCCAAGCTCCAATCTGATGGTCACTCTCCTGCCCATCACCTCAACAACTCCAGAGACAATTTTCCATTTCCTCCCAAGGCAGCCCCTTCCCCTCTTTCCCTTTCCTTTGACACAACTGGGCCTCTGGCTGTCTTGCACATATGGACCCCAGACAAGGGGAGAGTCAGCACAAAGGCCCAGTGAGGGGAGACAGTAGAAAGGTCAGTTTGGCCAAACAGCATCCTGGGCAATACAGCTGGATTCAGTTCGGAAGGACTGTCACGAGGGATCCCCAAGGTGGAAGGGGGCCATGTGGTATGGCCAGCTCAGGACTTCAGGACGATGGCTTAGGCAGAAGCGAGGGTGGATTGGAGCAGGGAGACCAGTCAGGTGATGCTTGCCCCAGGATGGAGAAGAGGTGGCTCTGTGAGGAGAAATGAGGGAACAGAATATATAAGCCCCCTCACCCATGTGCTCTCCTATTAGAATGCAAGCTCCTGAGGGCAGGGACTATTTTTTTTTTCTTGCTGTGTGCTTTATGTGGTTGGGGTATGGGTCCATGCGCTAATAATGTTTGCTAGAGCTGGGATTTGAAGATAAGTCTCTGAATGGAAATGCAGTGACTTTTTGTTCTTTTCTGCTCAATCTCTAAGCTTCATAAGGTCGGGCTTTTGAGTGAATCCCAGCTCACAGCTTTATCCTAAGGAGCAGTCAGTCCTTTGGTAGTATTTCCTCTAAAAACATTCTTTTATAGTCTAAATGATTGAGCAACTCCCCAACCTTGATCCACTCAAGCCTACATCACCTAAATCACACAATGACCACCGACTTACTCCTTCTCTTCATCACCAGTGCTTAGAAATGGTTGAATTTCTCTTCTAAATCAGCAAAAATTAAAGTGGGCCCTCTGCAAAAGGCAGTGAAAAAGACAGTCCCTTCGCTTACCAGTCTGAAATTCTTAAAATAAATAAATGAAAGCAAACAAAATTGTAAAGGCTGATTTGTCTCCTTCTGAATGTTCAAATCATTAAAAAGAAAAGTCTATTTCATCAACACCTTAACATATCATTAAGACAGTCTTCTGTTTGATAGATGAAGATAAAAACACCCCAAAACTGCAGATGAATTATGTGGTCCCTAATGATTCCAAAACAATTACCGGATGCAGAGCAATCTCGTTAAATTTTATTCAAAAGCTTACTCCACTTGTGTTTTCTCTTATTTTTCTATCAATGAAACCCCAGAGGTTTCAGCCCAATTCATTATGTATGAGACCCAACTTCCAGTGCTTGACTGTTGATTAATAGCAAAGTTTGCTGTGCGCACACTTGCAACATTAGACGCGTACAATATGCTAACTTATTCTTTCACCGAAGCTAATTATTTACAAGAATGACTACTTGAGACCACAATTTATTAAACGCATGCATCCCGTCTCCATCGGGCCCCCAAAGACAGTCTGGAATAAAGATCTTTTACTTGATGTGACAACTTGGAGAAACATAGTTATTAATATTGGAAATGGGGCAAATCAAGAGTTCAAAGGGCCTCCTTCTGACCAGGTCATCATTGCGCTACAGCCCTTGCCTGGGTGAATGTAGGGAGAGGTGCCCTCCCGGCCCTGACTTGATTCAACTTTAGAATCAAGGGCTTGAAAATTGGCGATAAACAAGATTTTGAAGGCACTGTGGCCGATGTCAAAAGGGGCTCCCCAAACCCCCATTTTCTAAGGGCTGCCCAGACTGTGGCTAAGACAGATGAAAGGCCCTTCATCCCATGACACACTTCACATTGGAAGGCAGCTCCTCCACCTCAGCCCTGGGGACTTTCTTTCCTAATGGCTTTTTGGGTTTGGGTAACTGGCTCTGGCACCTGCCAACCATGGGTCAGACTGCAGGTTTTATCCTGGATGGGCTCACCTCTCGGGCTGGTGCTTTAAGCTGCTTGACCCTCTGATCAGACGTTTCTGAAAGAACAGCCAGGGGGTTGGAGGGGACTTTTGCTGGCCCAGCCCTGGCTGCTCTGGATGCCCTCCTCTGCCGGAGTGGGAAGGGGGGATGGGCCACAGTCAGCTCTTGAGACATGATGAGAATCAGGCTCCTCATCACACAAACCAAGAGAAGGAAAATCAATGTCCAGGCCCCAAAGACAGCCAGTCAGTCATTAGATGCTGGCAACTGCACAGTGCCACTGAGCCTCTGTTAAGAATGCTCATGGACAACAAAGAAGCCTGACCTTCAAACGAGGGGCTGTCCAGGATGGGGACTGATGGCTGCAGCCCAGGCAACCAAGGAGGGTGGTGGGCTTTGCTCGCCACAAGGAGGGCACTTTCAGAAACTTAACCAAGTAGAGGGGAACAGGGATCTGAAAGGATGAGGTCCCTCAAAGCAGCCGGGGTGTCCCTACAGAGCCCTGTGGCAAGGCTGCCCTGGGCAACGAGTGCTGGGAATTCCTCCTTAGAAGACATCATCTTAGTGACACACAGGAGGATTTCTATACAAAGTGTGTGTATGGTGGGGATACAGCACTGGAAAGATAAATGAGAGTTGGTTGCCAACACTCAAGAGAAGGACAAAGGACCACAGCTTAGACCTATGGAGGTACTCAAGATGCTGAGACAAGAGAGAATGCATAATGAGGAGAGAATGCATACCTGCCTGTCCCTGAAAAGGTCCACCTGCCCTGGAGTCTCATGAGAAAAAGAAAAGGGGACACAAATATTGTTCTCTTCCACTTCCTGGGGGAAGTGTGTGTGTCTGTCTGTCTCCTCCCAGGGACCAAATGCTGTTGACAGCCATGGTGTATTAGCAAACAGGTGAAAATAAAACGTCCTAATAACTGAGAACTGGCCGAACAATCGATATAATATCAACATAATAATCAATGCTAGCAGCTAGTTATTAATGGGTACAAGTCTGAAAAGTGTTTTTCAATGATTGTCTCACCTGATCCTCACTACAACCCTGGTGTGTGCTGGGGGTGGTGGTGGTGGCGCTATGATTCTTATTTTTAGATAGGAAAACCAAGACAGGCAGTGGTAAAGTGACTTTTTCAGGATTACACAGCTAGTAAGTATCTATGGTTGGATTTGAACCCAGGTCTTCATGACTCCAGGCCCACTAATTACCCAGCAGCTTGTGATGTATGAGACATATTATTGTCCCCTAAATAATGATATATAAAGAATTCCCATGGGAAAACTTGGGTGAGTGGTACCAAGTGAAAACAAGGGCACCCCCAGGTGGGTGGAGTGGGAAGGAAGAAAGCCTGCAGAGGCTGGCCACAATGATCTACTCTAGGAGCACCTGGTCCGGGGAAGGGTCAGACACTTGAGCTGGAGCCCTAGGCTATTACTACCCAGTCCATTTTATAGGTAGGATATCAGAGGCCCTGTGAGAGAGTCAAGGGTGCCCAGGAACCAGGTAAGAAGGACCAGGATCAGGCCACAGCTCCTCAACAACATCATGGGCCTTTTGGGGGTTTGTTGGGAAATCTCTATTGCATTCAAATAAAACACCAATTAAAAAAAAAACCAGAATCCTGGAATTCTTTCAAATGCAAAAGAGCAAGCCCAAGTTGACCTGGCTGGCAAACTTCTACTTTTTTACATTGAGTGTTCTCAATATAAAGGTGAAAACAAAGGAGAGGCCACATTTTGAGGGAACAGCACGAACTTTTCCCCACTCCACAGAATCTTGACCCAGGATGGGCAAGAGCCAGTTATTCTGGAAGCCCTGAAGGCACTTTCCCAGCAGAGAGGTGAGTGAAGAGGGGTCCTGAGCCAGGTGGGGAGGAGGGTCTGGTCCACAGAGGAAGGGAAGAAGGTGGAGGGTACTCAGGTTACTCCAGCAGGGCCCTGTCCCAAGGTTACCCTCAATCAGGGAGGGGTCCTGGCTCTGTGGATCACCATGTTGGTCTGCCTACCTTGGCACCCCAGGAGCCACCAGGGTCCTTTCCTTTGGATTCTTTCTCTCAGATTTCCCAATGTTGTGGCAGGCTATTGACTGACCAGGTTGGCTATCTGCTGGAGAGGAGGGTCACACTTTAGTCTGCAAGCTCCTGGGGGCAGGGCCTGCTTTTGGCCTTCCTTGTTCAGTGGTCCCATGAACTGACAGCCCCTGGAGTCATTTCTTGGCCAGGGGCAAATAGAGATGGAGTGACTGGCCTGGGGTCACTCAGCTGGTGGCCACATCCAGGAGCTCCACTCCTGGAGGGTCAAACTGGGCAACATGAGGAGATGTTTAGGGACAGTGGGTAGGCAGGACCAGGTCCAATTGTCTCCCCAGACTGGGTTGCACTGTTCTTCCTCTGGATCACACCCCATGCAGATCTGAACCAATTTAGAAAGGCACACAGAGAAAGGCCAAGCCAGCTGTGGGGGCCCCAGTCCCCAGCCCCAACACCCTAAGCTAGAGAGGAGTAGCCCGACTACTTCAGTGGAGGGAGTTTCCTTACTGGGAAAACAACCATCCCCACCAACCCCTGAAGTCTGCGACAGATTTTACAGTGACTCGTGCAGCTACTGATGTCCACAGAAGCAGGGCTGCTTAATGGATGGTGCTTGGCTGGAGTCTTCCCTTTGCTCCTTGGAATCTATTTCCTCGTCCATAAACTGAGGAGGATTCTGTCTTCAGCACTGGGGGTCCTTGGCATCCGAGGTGAGACTCGAACCCAGATCTATCCTGTTGCCAAGTTTGGGCTTTCCCATCTAGACTCTCATCTCATCAAGGTAGGAAGAGGCCCAGGAACCTTGGAGCCTTAGAAGTGAGAGCCCAATTAACTACAGCGATCTTGGGTTACAGAATCCACCCCCCCCCATGACCTTTCCCAAGAATCCAGAGAGAAATTGCATAGGGTCTGGCGGGGGGGGGGGGGATGTCACCCCGCCCCAGACAGGGTGCTCAGACTCTACCCTAGTCCCTGACGAATACAGGAAAAGAAGAGATGGAAGACCAGTCCTGGGGCACAGGGGCAGAGGCAGCGAGCATCCTGAGTAGAGCTGAGACACACCAGCACCATGAGGCAAAGCGGGCAGCTTCTGGAGATCTGCTTTGTCTGGCTCAGTTGGGCACATGGCTCACCAATGCTCTCATGCTCTGGACAACCCTAGAGGAAGGTGCTGTGACCACCCCTTCCATTTTAAGGAAGGGGAAGCTGAGGCCATGAGAGCATCAGAGGAAGGGCCTGAACTTTGGACCCCCAGATCCCCCTGACACCATGCCTGCCCCTTGGAAGCCCTGTGGACAGAGGGTTCTCGGCCTATTTCTCCCATCCACCAAACTGGAGACTTGTGGATGGGCTCCCTTGGCCAGAGGCATTTCTTTCCAATTTGTTCCTTCCCAGGTTCCCCAGAAGAGTGGCCCTGTCCGACCAGAGGCACAGGTCGTCCCCCTCCAGAGATTCCACTTGGTCCGAAGTGTTTCCATATGAAATGAGACCAGATGGCCGGCGCAGCCACGTCCTGCTGAAGACCGACCTGTGTGGGTTAGGGGAACTGGGTCGTCCCATTAACTCGCCTCTTCCCTCATTAATAAACCATTCTGCCCTTTAAGTACCTTTCTTGTAAATTGGTTTCTACTATTCTAAATAAATAATACCCACTTCCCCCATAAGCAAGGGGGAGGTGGCATTTTAGGGGACATAAGAGCTTGAGTCAGGAGACTGTGTGTGGAAGTGGGCCATGTCATCTACTTCCTCCTCCTCGGGGCTCCTGCAGCTGGAATCTCTTAACTGTTACCTTAGCAGAAAACACCATATTTAATATAAGTCACTAGTATATTGACTATACGTCAGTGGCCAAAAAATCTTAAACCACTATTAAATGGACAGTTAATGTAATTGTATTTTAAAACACTGAGGTCATATTTAATTTTGAATTGAAACTCTTAAAATATGCTTTCTGGCAAGGCTATATAGTAATAAAAACAATCCTAACGAGGGTGTGTTCACTCTCCACCCCACCCCCACACTAGTAAAATCAAGCTTTTTCCCAGAATACTAATATTTGTATGACCCAAAGCACCTATAGCATGATTTCTTCAACAGGCGTCAGGGGCTGGGAAAGCTCAATGGAAGGGGTGACATCACTGTGAAGCCAGGGTCATGGCTCCCTCGTGCTCCTGACCTTGCCTTTCCCCCAGAATCATTGGGAGCAAGCACCCCAGGCTCATGGCCTTCCATCTCAAAACAGAACCCGAGGTAGTGACTTCTACCCCTACAGAGAGCAAGTTGGGGAGGGGCTGGAGGGAGAAGAGAGGAGTGAGGGGAGGCTGGGGGGAAGACCTTTCCCTGGAAAACCATTAGAATTCACTTTCAGAAGTTTCCAGCTAGACTCCAAGCAGGTTGGGGAGCTCAATTTTGTCTTCTTTTTACCCTTTGCCTTTAAAAAAAAAATCAATACACTCTCCAGGAAGCTGTCACTGGAGCCAGGCAGGCTGGGTCTGTGGACCGTAAGCTTTGCTGTGGACGCCTGGGTAGACGGCTTTCCCAGGGGAGGGGAGATGGAGGTGCCATCTGACACCAAGAATGAAATGTTTCCTTACAGGTGTTCCCCGACATGGACGTATCATCAGCAAAGAATCAATCTGCTTTGAGGAAAGCAGGGGATGTGGAAGACCACTTGCAAATTTTCCAGACTACCCATTTGTGCCTTAAATACATTCTCTGGGTCACTCAAGGAGGTGAATAAAAGAGTCAACTTTCAAAGAGTCTTGGGAGAGTGTTCCCTTCAGCTGCACAACCCTGCTCTGCCCCCATTGAGGGAGTGTCTTCTCTATCTCTGCTCTTCCCCTCTCTCACTGTGGAAAATTGGTCCACACTCCAGACTTCTACCCTCACCTTTATGAGTAGGTCTCCCACACCAAGGCTCCATTCTCTTTCTAGAGTGCTTATTGGGCAGGGTCAACATCTGGCTGAACCTTTCCATCTGGACCTCTGGCTAAGGACTCAAGCCATTTATTCTGCCATGGCCATTTGGTTCAACCAACAGAGAATGAATGGCTCATTGAAGTTGGCACCCCTGAAGGAGCTTGGTGAAGCAAGGTCCAAACGAAGACCTTTTTGGATGGAGAAAGCCCCCAATGAGAGGGGATCCTGGAAGCTTTCATAGAAAAGGTGGTGGTGGGGGGTAGAGAAACAAAGACAGAAATGGGGAGGTGTCTTTTTTACCAAGTTGTTGGCATCTTTGTCAAAGACTCTAGGATAAAAAGAGCTGGGAGAAACCCTGGAGGCATTTGAAAGATGGAGATGGAGGCTTGTGTGAGGTACCTCTCCCCTTCAGACTGGGTGCTCTGGTGAACTTGGGGCAGGAATGAGTTCATAATGATCTGTTGAATGCAGAGCAGCTTCCCAACCTGAAGCCCCCACAAACCCATTTCATCCCAGAGGGGCATCTCAGAGTTTGACTCATTTGGAGCTGTTTCCGTCTCTCCAGGCCCTGGGGTGGGAGGACTTCCACCCAGGACCTAGGCAATCAGGAGGGAACAGGATTTCATGGGATTCCCAACTTTCTTCTATAGGAACAGAGGTCAAAACACATGCAGCGGAGCTCACAACAAAGAGAAGAACATCAATGAGCTGAGGTGGGCTCCTTTGGAGGGGCTCCAAGCTAAACCCAAGAGGATGGGACCACCCTCTCGACTTCTTGGGCAACTCAGGGCATTCAGAGCTAGGAGGTGGAATGCTTGGGTCAAACAGCAGCCCAGTGGGTTGGCATTCCCAGTAGGGGCTCCCACGCAACTCTGACTGGCTTTTTTCATCAGGGATAGAGAAACTTGGCACGAGGGCCAAGGAAGTGCACTGAGGAGGTCTGGAAATGGGGATGGGTTTGTGTCAGCCTGATGGCCCTCAACACCAGATAACTTTCTTATTCTAAAACCAAGGAACTGGAAACAAACACCCCATCTGTCTGGTGGGACACCCTGACCCCCAACATGCTGAGACCATTAAGACCCAAAACTTTCTGCCAGTGCCCGTGGATGGGATTCAAAAAGCCAATCCATGGAGCCAAGAACTGAGCTTCAGTCTCTGAGGTGGCTAGACCTGGCAAGGCACGTCTTTCCTGGGAAGGGCTGGAAGCCAGCCTGTCCTGGCCACTTTCAATTAGGCATTTTACGGGTGGTGGTGGTGGGGTGGTGGTGCTGGTGGTGGAATGAAATCAAATACCAGGACTGTTCACCATTTTAAGTCACAGCATCAAGAAGAAGCAGATGCTTTCGTTTCTCAGGAAGCAACAATTCTGACCATACTGATTTTCAAATCGTCTCCAGCAAGTTGGGAAGAAAGATGGGGCTGCTGCTGGGTCTCAGCCTGGCTGGACCCAGGCCCCCGGCCCTGCTCCATTGGGGGAGCAGGGAGAGAAAAGGAGCCCCGGGTCAGCCTCTGGACAACCCGTGCCCCTTGGAAGAGAGGGGAGTTTTCTATGCTGTGGTGCTGGGCCTGGCTCCCCAACAATTGCCAGAGACCCTCCAGAGGCACCAGAACCAAAGGTTCCACACTGAATATTGACTCCTTTAGGAAGTTCTAAGAGAAAAGCTTCAGTCCTTCTCCATCAGCTGCAGGGGAGATTCCCCAGGTAGAGGTCACCCCAGGAGACCCTTTACCCAGGTGCTCTCCCTAGGACCTCCTCAATGGCAGCCCTCCCACACACATCACTCTAGGGTTCAATGCCCCTCCTCTGCATCCCCACATTTTGGAATGGGTTGTTTCTTTTCTCAGAATGCTCCTGTCCAAAGTATAGAGTACTGACTATGGCCCATGTGCAAACCTCCTTCATCCCCTCCCTAAGGATTGGCCAGTTGCTGCCTCCTCTAAGCAGTCAGGGTCAGGGGCTGAAGCTGTGCACCTTTTAGATAATGCAGGTTCCCTGGCCCTTCCAGAGGGTGTGGATCAGGAATGGAAAAGAAAGGACCTTAGGACTGGGGACCCTGGTAACCTAAAAGGGGCAGTGCGGTGGGGGAGTCCAGGCTCTTCAGATCTGCTGCTCCTCATCCCCCACCTCACGACAAGTGTGTCCCTCAACCCACCCAGCTGCTTCTCTGGCCCTTGACGGCACATTTGGAAAAGTTACCAAGGTCTAATTTGGTCTTTTAATAAACTTGTGCAGGCAGAGGAGTCATTTTCTTTATCTGCGACATTAAGAGTTGTAGGAAATACAGGCCGGCGATTGTGAAGCCCGTCTGCCACTGTGTATTTTTCTGAACTTAAGAATAATCAAGGGCGAAGAGGAAGAAAAGGTTTATTGGCCAACCCTCAAAACGAGGGAATAATTAAATACAACAAGCAGCACATAAATAAAAATGTAAATACAAATGCTTCTTTTTCAATTACTTATGAATACAAAGCAAAGAAACATCTTAATATGCAGACAATTTATCACTAAAATAGCATATACTTCACTTTCTGTAAGATTTACCTGCTTATATCAAACATTAACTCTAATGGCTTCTTCGTAAGAGTTCTGGTAATAAATAATAATTAGGACTGATTTCCATAGCTTTTTCCCCATAGGGCTGAAATGACAACAAGCTTTCTGAAATCCCCACCCAGGCACCCAGGGCATGAGTGGGAGGGTCCAGTGACTTCCATTTTCGAACCATTCTCAAGGCCCATCCTCCCTCTACCCTCACCAGGGCTCCCCTGGACTCCTAAGCTCTGACTTCTACCACAGGAGTCAAGTTCCAAATACCCTTAGAGATCAAAGCCACACAAGGACCATCTCCTGGATGACTATGCTATGGATGGGCATTTTAGAACGCACACATCTGACCACTTCGCCAGCTCTGATTTCTAACCACGTGGGCCCAGACTCTGGGCCAAGCTCGGCACTTTCAGGCAGAGCATGTGAGAGCAGAAGCCAAGCTCATCCCTCCCTCTGATGCTGTCCAAGAGGGGCAGCCCCATTACACTGCTCAGGCTATTCTCTACCCTTGGTTTCCTCCTTCTCTACTGCCCACAGTCCTTAGGGAAACTGGAATTGGAGGAAGACAGTTTCATGGAGAGTGAGCTCACATTCAAGGGGCAAAGCAGCATCAGCAAACCTTACCCCTACCTGGCTCCAATTTGAAACCCAGGACAGCTCTGTGGCCAGCCCACAGGCAAGGCCCTGGGAGAATGTAGCTCAGCCACAAATAATGTCCAGATTTGAACTCCTGAGCAGTCTGCTTTGTTTACCAGGTTTTACACACACACACACAGACACACACACACAAACACACACTCCACAGATAAGATGATAAAAAATAAAAATGCCTGTATAGTTTCCTTACTCCACACTAGGTATGGTGGTTTATTAGATAGCTGTCACTAACACCAAGGGGTTTATTAATAGGCAAAAATTAATTGTATGTAGACTGAATTAATGAGATGGAAAAACATGCACATTTCAGCAAATACAGAGGGGAATGGCCTCTACTGAGGCATTGGTAATGAAGTGGTCGGGCCACTGCAATGAGGTGCCGAACAGCCGTCCAGTGAACCACGGTGCTCCAACGATCATGTAGGCTGGGGCGACTGTTAAAAAAAATCACTATGAAATGTAAACAGCAGCCAACGATTGTGAGCACCAAGTTGACCCCCAACGCACATTCGGCAGACTGCTATCTACAGATTTATAAATAAATGATTAGATGTAAAATCTCTAGAGGTTCTTTCTTTTCCACAGCAATTACAAGAGCAGATTATTACCATTCAAGTAGGGTTCCAGTAAAAGTTCATTGACTGGCAGGAATCCTTCACTGCTGTCCCTGTGTCTTAAGTCACTGTGACAGAAAATCCAATGTTCACATGTACTGTGGAAATCTTAACAAGCCGAGTCAATATGCGCCGAGTGAACACGCTCTTGAGTTAAAATGTATCACTGTCAATAACAGCTTGAATTAAGAAAGTATGAAGTTTCAAATCTGATCAGCGTCAGAGAGAACTTTCATGCCTCTTACGGGCTCACACGGGTGGAAGTTGCCACCCGCTTCAATGGCACCCAAGGTCCACCTTGCAAAGACTCCAAATGGAGGATGAGGGCAATGGCCCTTCGACAATCGAGTGAAAGCTTTTCAGTCCATATTTGTTTCCCGAGCTGGGGATTTTCTTTGCCCTCTCAACTACAGATTTACATAGCAGTCAACGGGGCTTGCTAGGCTGGCTCATAGGGCACCACCACCTGGAAGCTCAGCCGGGGAGGAAGGGGTTGGCAGATGAGGCCAGCGAGAGCCTCAAGCCAATGACCCGTGTGTGTGTGTGTGTGTGTGTGTGTGTGTGTGTTTGATGAGAGGCAGCTAGTCTATAGTGGATGGTCAGGCTCTTTTAAGAGCACCAAACCACGCACCTTTAGTTCTGGGGGGTCTCAGGGCTCCAAGCCTTGCTGAGGAGGTGCTCCCAGGGTGCAGCAGGCCACATTTGTCCTGAGACCCAGCACTGAGAGTCACAGTAATAAAAGACCCAAAGAGAGCACCTTCTCTGGAGGCTTTAGATGCAAGCTGAAGTGAGCATCTTTGTAGGGGCAGAGTGTTTTCTAGAAAAAATACTCTAGTTTTATAGAAAACACATTTTCCACTACCCGCTGAGTCAATGCTGAAAGCATGGAGCCTTTGCACCCACTGTCCTCTGGAGAAGGCCTGCCCGGAGGACACAGGGAGGAGGGTCTCCACAGAGAAGGTTGCACCGGTGCCATCTGAGCCCTGCTAGTGTTTGCTCAGATTCGACTGAGGTATGTTTCTTTTTTTTTTTTATTAAAGATTTTATTTGAGTTTTACAATTTTTCTCCCAATCTTACTTCCCCTCCCTCCATCCCACCCCACAGAAAGAAATCTGTCAGTCTTTATTTTGTTTCCATGTTGTACATTGATCCAAATTGAGTGTGATGAGAGAGAAATCACATCCTTAAGGAAGAAACAAAAAGTCTAAGAGATAATAAGATCAAACAATAAGATATGCATTTTTTCTAAATTAAAGGGAATAGTCCTTGAACTTTGTTCAAACTCCTTGGCTCTTTCTCTGCCTACAGATGGTATTCTCCATTGCAGACAGCCCAAAATTGTCCCTGGTTGTTGCATTGCTGGAATGAGCAAGTCCATCAAGGTTGAACATCACCCCCATGTTAGGGTGTACAGTGTTTTTCTGGTTCTGCTCATCTAACTCAGCAACAGTTCATGCAAATCCCTCCAGACTTCCCTGAATTCCCATCCCTCCTGGTTTCTAATAGAAAAAATAGTGTTCCATAACATACATATATGAGGTGCGTTTCTAATACCAAACTCTGTGGAATGCTTCTGGATGGCAAGTGAGGGCAAAGGCCATCGTTAACATCACGTCCTAATAACCACACAACAAAACGGTGGTGCACGTCTCATCAGGTTAAAAAAATGGGAAAAATGAGGAATGCATCAATTTTAGATGCTGGATTACACCTGACTGAAAAATTCTGCCTAACTGCAAAAAAGCAGCAGAGTTCACCAAGGCAGTTTGCCTTCACTATCCTAAGGGGGCCTGCTCTGAGCCCCCCCGCCCCCGAGCTAAGACGGGCCAGTGTGGGGACAGGGAGACAAGAGGAACCTCTGTTGTCTGAGCTCCCTTCACCTTTCAGAACGACAGTGTCAACATCTTTGGAAGATGGCCTGGGATGGAAATACAATTGTTAATGGGGACCAGGGAGCCTGACATGCAAAAGGATTCCTACAGAGGATGTGTAGGACGCTGCAGGTCACAAATTTAAGCTGAGGGAAGTCTTATTCTGGGAAGATTAGTGAATATACATACATATATATATATATATATATATATATATATATATATATATACACACACACACATAAAAAAACTACATTTAAAAAATCAGTGAGGAGTAGTGAGATGCACTTTTTTTAGAAGCAAGAAGTATTCTATTAGAGCAAGCTTATACCACTGGGTTTTTTTAGGTTTTTTTTTTTTTTGGCAAGGCAAATGGGGTGAAGTGGCTTGCCCAAGGCCACACAGCTAGGTAATTATTAAGTGTCTGAGACCAGATTTGAACCCAGGTACTCCTGACTCCAAGGCCAGTGCTTTATCCACCATGCCGCCTAGCCACCCCATACCATTGGTTTTTTAACAAGAATATTTTAAAATCAATTTATACATTAAAAAGGGCATTAAAATAGCAGCCTCAACCCAAGAAAATGAAGCCACTGCCAGATGCCTTTTCACTCTACAGTGAAAACCTCTTTTTAATTCTTTTCTCCCAGCAGAAGGAACCAATTCTGGACCCAAGGTGCCAGAGCAGCTTGAGGCTTTAATGGGTTGCTCCTCCCTGGAGCACTCAGTGCCGAGATTCTCTGGGTCCCATCAGCGCCACCATCTTGAGGAAAATTCACAGAAAGCTCCAAGTTACCAGGCAGCCACCCATCAATAGGCTGAGTGAGGAAGGGGTCCCAGGGTGGGGGGGGGTGGCTTCTGCAGCACTTGGAGTAAAGCCCCAGAAGGAGGTGGAGATGTGGTGCTGGGTGCTGGTGAAGCCTGGGTCTGATGGCTGGACTTGGAGTTGAATGATTTTTAATTTTGCGACAGTCTCTAATTCTTGAGAAGTCCATTAGGAGTTCTTACTTTCCCCATAAAAATGACGTGTTATCTCCTGCACACAAGGCTCGGGAGCAGCTTGCAGAGAGGCATTAGGCGTCTTTCCTCTCTTCAATTTTGTGTTTTCATAGCTGCCAAGATAATGGAGGGGCCCATGCCATTTCTCACCAGGCTGAACACTGCGAACCTTGCTCATTAGAGGGGGAGAAGCCCACCAAGTGCATTTCTTCCATCTATTACTCAACATAAAACCCCCCAGAATGGGGCGCTGCTTTACTCTTGAAATGGGCTTGCTGCCTGCACTCTCACATCATGGTGTTAGATATGTTCATCGCAGGCTGCAGTGGTGGACAAACCCACAAAGATATTTGTTCTTGTTGGCTCTGTCCAAGGTTCCTGTTCAGCCAGGTGAGTCAAAGGGCCCAGAGTCACCCCTAAAAGCTCCCTGGTTCTCAAGGGCCCCATCCCCTATGGTACTGATACTTTGGGCCAGTTCAGTCGAGGGTCAGCCGGAGAAAACAGATGAACAGCTTAAGATGGTTCCTTATCACTGTCTACTTTAATTGTTTAGATGTTCCCAGCATCTCCTGCCCCATGAGAACAGGATTCAACTCATAGGCTCCTTCCAATGGAATGACCACAAAAATGACAGATTCCTAACAGCATGGGAATGCAGTGAGCTTTTCCTTGGGTACTCCCCTCTGGGCTAAAGCCAGGGAGAGGCAAAAGAGCCATGTTTCCAATCAATTATCATTCGACCCACATCAGAAGCACCTAGCATGGGGCAAATCCTTGGGGAGGCAGCAAGATGAACTTGAAAGCATCCCTGTTTTCAAGGAGGTGACCTTCTCTTGGGGGGATGGCACAGACCCATCAACTACAAAATCAATCAGCATATGAACTAGAAGGACTGGTCCATGGGTCTTTTTTCTCTTTTAGGCCCCATTTTATGTTGGATTTTTCTACCTAACAGACTCCAGGCTGATCCCATGTATATCTTCTCCATGTGTCTCAATCACAATGCTTATTTTTCGAGAAAACTGTTTCAGCTAGAGATTTTAAGCCCTTCTCTCCTCTCTGACTTAACCAGAGGTGACACATGCCATCTTCCTGTGGCTGCCAAACAGTACAAGTGACTAACCATTCCTGGTCAAGGGTCTCTGAGGCTGCAGCCGGAGTGGCCGTGGCCCCACCAAAAGCCCGCAGGGGGTGTGGGGAGGGGGGGCCCCCAGTACCAATAAGGGAGTGCTATCTGACTGTGGCATCCACCAGGCCCTGGAATCTGTGTGAATTATGCAGATGTAAAGGAGGAATCCCAGAGAGCCGGGGGCTGACAATCACTCCTGGGCTGTTAAGGGTGCTTCCTCATACTTGGTGGTACTAAAGGACCCTCTCCCGCCCACCGGGGATGAACAAGAGCAGCTCCCTGGAAGAAATCTGTGGACATGTCCTTCTTTTTTTATCCTCCCCTTTTTAATTTTATGCCCAACCTTCCTGAGAGGATAGTTTCTTGACAATAATGAATGAGAATGATAGGGCCGGCAGGCAGGCCTCCCTAGTTTCACTCGGCTCAGTATTCATAACCTGTCAAGGTAGCTTTATGACCTAACAGCCAGTTGCTATAATTCCAATAATGACCTGCAGACACCAAAGGAATCTAAATTTATCATTGCTCTTCTTAGGGCTGACGACCGGGCCTCATCAAGCTAGGAAGGGTCCTTATGCTGGTGGGGATCTAGGGCTGCCAGGATGTGGGACTCCAGTAGGGAAGCTTGGTGGATTCAATGGGGTCCAGTCCAGCGTGGGCTCTCCCCAACATGGGTCTCCGGCTGAAGGTCCCACATGCCAGAGTGGGCAGGGTGACATTTCCAGTGGAGCCGCACCAGAGAGAAGCTGCTTAATGGTTCTCCAGGAGGGGGGCTGAGCCCGGACTTTGTGAGAGCAGTGTCTCATCTGGCAGGACGCCTGGTGCATTGCCTTTTGTTCTCAAGTAAGGCAGCGGGGCCTCACGACACAATCCAGATGAAGTGGATTTAAAGCTGGCCGGCTTCTATATGGGAAGCTGGGACCATTTTCTCCCTTCCAGAAGGGAAGAAATCAATGACCCTGAGAAAAGGGAATAGAAGGTGGGGGGCCTCTGATCTTGAGTAAAGGGAGGGGGTGGAGGGAAATTGGAAGTATATTGATTGAAAGCATTCGTTAAATTAGGAAAGAAGTGATCTGCATGTGCCTCATCTACCAAGGTTCTGCTCACATTTCAAGGAAGAGAAAATGATTACAAATTTCAAGTACAGAAGTGTATTTCATTGAAAAAGAAAATTCAGGTCAGAAAACATTCCACAAACCCAATGAGTCCTGCAACACAAAGCCCCCAGAAGCATTAGCTGTCTCCATCAGAATAGTCTGGAGGGGGTCACATGCCGGGCAGAGGAGAGCCCAATGTATCCATTAGGGAGGAGGGCTGGCCAGTGGGCAGGAATGTCTGGGCTCTTGAGAAGCTGGGGATCCACCTGGGACCTGGGCATGGCCTAGCAAGGGGTCCTAGCATCTCATCCACTTCCCAGTTTGGTCCCTCAACTGAATCTAGCTATAAGACAGCTAAAAATAAAGGAGCCAATGGGGTTGGTGACAGGCTTGGTCGGTCACATCACGGCGCTCTTCTTGGACAAAAGACATCATCCATGCCAAGTGGAGTCCTGTGCTACCCAGAATATACTTTCTGTCTGTGTTGAACTGATGGTAAATAATATATGAGGTCATGTGATTTCCATTATCTTAATTTAATTTATGCATTTGTTTATGTATTTGTTAAAATATTTAACCAGGAAATTCCCAATGAGATGGAAAATTTCGTTTCCTCATGCACCCTTTCTGCAGAAAATTCATTCTTAATAGTTTCTTTATATTTAAATTAATTCTTACCAATTTAAAAGTGATTATCATTATCAAACGGGCATTTTTTAAACTAACTACAACCAGTTGTGCATCCAGCAGCCTTGAGGAATGTGTCCTGGGGTGGCCTGTTTCCCCCAAATGCAGATGGGCCTTACATGCCCGTCCTCCACACCAGTGAGTCTGCCATCAGACAAAGTTTGACAAGTGATCTGCACAAGGAGGTGGTGATTTGAACCCAGTGTCATTTGACTGTGAGGCCCAATTCTGATTGCTCTGCTCTCTTTAAGAGTGATAAAGATGTCCCCCCCCCCCAATTATCCCCTGGTTCTTCCTAGAAGCCCACCATCCAAGCCTGCTTCTGAAATATGGCAGCCCCATCTTCCTGGGGAGCTCAGCCACCAGCCATTCATGGACCGAAGAGAAGTTTCTGGGCTGCGGCTCTCCCCTAGTCTGAGAGCATGGTCCAAGGTGGTGAAGAGAGGCAACGGTGGGAAGGATAGTTTGATGAGGAATACAATATGGGGCAGAGTTAGTTCTAGGGGCACCTTCTGGGGTACACCAGGCCATCCAAGTTACCCTAGGGGAGTGGAGGTCATTCACATCAATTCACCTACTTGCTGCTCAATCATTCACCTTGCACAGGTGACCCACCTCAAGATAACCCACTTGTAAAAGATGCAGGCTAGAGACACCAGGCTATGCTCCTGGCCTCCTTCTTTACATGTCCTTCATGATGTCTAAACTTGAGTCCCCACAGTTGCAGGTCTCAGAGACTGTCACCCAAGAAAGGTCTCTTCCATTGACATCGGACATTAAGCTTCTCCCTGACCATAGGGAGGGATGGGTTGGATCACCCCAATCTTGAGAGAATTCAGGCACTTGAAGACAAAATGGGCTTAATAAATATTTGCTGAATTTAATTGATGAGCAGCTGAACATAGCATTCCCCTTCAAACCAAAGCATGTCTGTGCTCCAAGTAGCTGATATGAGGTATCTCAAAGAATTCACCATCCTTAATAAACTTTATTGAAATGTGACTTTTTGCTGGAGTGAGTATGGGGAGGATATCCTCTCCATTGAGACAGGTCAAAGGTCTTCAATGACCTGGTTCCCAATCTTGCAAGCACACTATTATTGAAAAGGGTATTGTTTTATAGACAACCTGATGAAGCTTTTTGAGTTAATCCTCAGAAAACAGGCATAATCAATTGATGTGCACATAGCTGAACTTTTCCCATCCACATTCTGCTATCGGTCAACAAAACAAGTATAGGACTTTCTCAGGTAGTGCTGCAAGATGATGCTGTGGGGCTCCTCTCTAGATGGATTGGAGGAGGGCTGAGTTCTTATTGATTGTCCTACTCTAGTCCTATCACCACCCCTCAAATCCTAGACAGTACTGGTAACAGAGTGTATTTCACTTCATTCTCTTTCCCTTTAAGCCACTTACATGTTGAATTTCCAAGACTTCTTCCCAAGCCATCACTCTGAATTTGAATGCCATGCTGCTTTGGCTTACCTGAGATGGTCCCATCCTATGATTCAAAGTCATCTACCCCCAGAGGGTCTACACTGAGCTTGGGTGACGAGGAGCAGTTTGGAGCCCGGAATTTGATGGGCAAGCTCCCCAGTGGAGTCAAGCCTCACATCCTCATGCTTTTCGCAATGCCCATATGTGGACTCCATAGGTAAGGCATTTAGCTTTGTGTTGTTGCCTGTATCACCTAGGCTCATGTGGCAAAATCCAGGGCAAAGAGGCAGCTGACTGCAGTGAAACACTCCTGACCTTGAAGACCACATAGAACATACTTCTTAACCTTAAAGTTTGACATCTAGAAACTCAATCTTCCAAAGAATTAGGTCATGGAATACTGACAGCAAGATCAGAAGGGCCAGAAAAAGATGCCCTTCACCTACCAGTCCAGAATCTCCTTGGTGGACCCAATTTTTGCATTTCAATAATGTGTAGTGAACCAAGAAATCCTAGAAATGAGGTATTCTGAAGAGGTCAATAAGGAACAGAAGCCTGGTCCAAAATGATCCCAGAGTAGAGGGGCACTGAAGGCAGAAGTCACAGGGAATTCTGGAAGTCCCAGAAGGGTGATCATGACAGCCTAGGTCCTGTGGCACCCCTAGAAAGGTCAAGGGACAGCCACCCCACAAAGACCACGGGGAAAAAGTCAACCTCATCCATGGGAGACTAGGATGAGGGCTTCAGCTCCCTTGCCTGCAGCTAAGGGCTTGAGATGGGGCACAGCAGCCCTCAGGAACTAGGGAGGTTTACCATGATCTGGCTATTGGCTGGCCTGCTCTTTAGGCTAATAGTCTGGAAAGACCCATGGGAAAGAAACAGTATCCTTGAGATAAAGCAATGTCCCCCATTTGGTGCCTTTCTGGTTCCACTTCTTACAACACAGTCCCATGGATGCATATATGAATACTGTGTTCACATCCTATGAGACTCTTCTTCACAAACAGCCCCAGATTCTCATCCCTGGGGTTAGGAGGGAGCTCTGAGGTCAGTCACTAATGCCCAGAGGTCAAGCAGGAAGACACAGGAACCATCCAAATGATGGCTTTTATTTTCATTTCTTAAAGCATGAGTGTTGTCTATGATCACACCCTGGAAGTCAGGCTACTCATAAAGCAGAATAAAAACAACAGCTCCTCAAAGTAAGCAATTGATCCAATAATTTTTATCTAGCTGCTGCTCCATAGACTTATAATATTAAGACGTAACTACACAAGCAATAAAGCTTCAAAATTACATTCAGAATGTATTTTATACATTTTTTAAGGAATGTCTGGGTTCTGAATTTAAATAAAACAGCATATGATTTCTTCCCAAGTACAATGACTTAAGTCCCCCAGGCAATAGGCATTAACACCTTATGAAAACATTAAAGAATTCTCCATCCTAACATTCAGTTTCTAAAAACTACAGGGGAAAAAACTCAAACTAGACTTCATAATGATGATGGTATATGGAGAAAGAACCAGGAGACACTGTCATTCTGTAGAGATACCCCATCATTCTGCTGAGACACCCCGAGTGATTATTGAGGGCCTTTCTGCTCTGGCAGCACCTTGTATAAACTGATCCTTCAACTGCAAGCATTTGCATTTCTATGCAAAGACCCTTCAATACAGTGAGAATCAATTTTTTTATCATCCCCTTTTGTTATTTTAGATTAAAAAATACTTTAAAATTGTTTGGAGATAGTTCACTTCTCCTATAAAGTTTTTAATTTGACAACAGGGTCTTTTCAGATTGATAAACTCCTTTCTTTGAGAATTAAAATACATGAATTACAAATAATGATGGCCCAGGGAAAATCACTTAAAATTCTCTGGACCTCAGTTTCCTCACCTGTAAAATGAAGGGGTCAGTCTCAATGATGTCTAAAGAAGCTTCCAGCTCTGCTTATGACAACCCTGGGATCTTATCATGGCTATAAGCAGTCATTAACTGTCTCCTCCAGGAGTGGGAAGGAGTGTTGACAAGGGGTCCATGAATTCTCACACATAGAAACATACCTCATGTGAACAGAATGTCTCATGTGGATGCCAGTGCTATAACAAAACACAAATGAATGTCAAAGCATTCCTGAATCTGAGGTATGATCAGAGGGAAAAAAGTTAGAAAGGAGTCAGGTCCCCAGACTCAAATTGTGCCTCAGGTTCCTAACAAGCTGCATAGGACCCTCAGTTTCTTCAAAATGGGAACAAGCACCCTACCCATCTCCAGGGCTGGAAAGCCTTGGCCAAAGTCACCCTGTTAGCCAATGTGTGAAGAAGAGGTGAGTCTAGCACTCTACTGATTCCACCTTCCAGGTGCCTAGAAATACTATCACAGACAAGTCGGTCCATTCAATTTAGGGGTGGGGCCCTGGAGCTATCCATTGCCACTATCCTTCTAGGCTTGTACAAGAAAAGGCAACTACTTGCTTATTTGTGAATGAGTCTTTGTATTTAGATTCTTCTCAATCACAAAAATAAACATGGACAGTTTTTCTTTCAAGAAAAATATTCTGACTTCAGACAAGAATTCTTGCTTCGTGAATGAAGTCGGCTATATCAGCCACCTCATGCTATCCCATGCCATGCTAACACAGCTGTTGTGGCTCCTGTGCTTGCTACATAAAAATAAATAGGCAGCAATATATAAGCTGCCCCTTCTCAAAAGAAGGGACAGGAGGATCTTGGGGTTTCAATGGAAGCCCCTTAATGCACACACACATTCAGTATCTCTCCCCATCCCATGAGGTTCTGCTGGCCCAATGGCCAGTCATGAATCAAAAGCCACAGGGACGTGGAGGAAGGGTTTACTAGCCCTCATTTTACATTTACCATCAAGCCATCAAATACAAGGGTTCATTGCTTCAGGAATTCTTCATGGATGCCCCCAGCTAGCCACAAAACTAGTCCCTAAAATTCCTCATAAAGAGCCTTATCCAGTCTGGCCTGGGATCTTCTCTCTCTCTTTCTCTCAGAGAAGAATGAGAAGCCTGAAATTCTAGCAGACCAATCTAACAACCAGAGCAGCAGAAAAAGCTCTTTAGGCTGGGTGGCAAGTGCGTCTTTGGTGGTCAAATGGGTGAGCTTCAGGCACACAGTCAGGTCAATCCCTCGATATTCCCTGGTAGGTCTTCAACTGGCCAACCTAGTCTCATGCAAGCCAAGTATCACTTCGGACTTTGGTTATGGCATTATCTTTGTCTCAGTTTTCTCAACTGTAAAATGGGTATAATAATAGCTCTTCCTGCTACAGTTGTTGGGAGGTCTAAAGTCCATCATTCTAAAGTGTTTCCTAAACATCATCATCATTATCACCATTATCACATGAAATGAATGGTTTCAGATTTTCCCTATAATATTAAGGTTTGAAAACAACGGGGTTTGTAAAAGTGGTAATCCTAGGATTCTCTACAATTTCACCCCATAGCCATCCCCACAGAAGAGGATACCTCAACTCCATCCCACCTGTGGGGGAGGCTGGCCCTGTCAAAAACAGCCTTTCCTATCCAAGGTGGCACTCACATCAGCAGTCTAGAAGTAAAGACATTTCTAACAATACATGGACTAGAAAATTCCAAAGGAAGGATTAAGAAAATAATATTTGAACTGATCCTGGCAGGGAGAAGATGTGGGATGAACAAATGGGAAGGCAAAGAAAGAAGAAGAGATGATGAATGCAATCAAAGGGAGAGGAAAAACAGTTTTGGGGAATAATTGTGTGAAAGTGATCATGCTCTCTCTTTGCTATAGACTGAAGAAAAGAGAAACCCTCCTATGTATTCTTAAAAAAAAAAAACACCAAGAAACAGAGTAGGAAATTCTAGTTCATTTCAACACCAACAATGTCCAGAACATCATGATCAGAAGCAGCCTAAGTTTGACTCTGCCCTTGCCTGAGAGGGGTCCCTCTCACAATCCACTGGGTCTTGGACTCCACAAGTAAATGAAAAAATGTTGGTGTTCAATGTCAGCCCTTTCCTATTTGGAATGTCTCTCCTGTTGCCCAAGTATTTACCCTTTGGAAAATATCCCCTCGGTGGCTTACTAATTTCCAACAAGATGGCGGGGCAGCTTGCTGTTGGGCAGCCTGGAGAGTTGGATTCCTCCCACCAATTTTATATATACTCTTCTGTTGTTAAATAAATAAGGCTAGTGGCCTTGGAACTAATCAGCAGTATGTGTAACTTTTATTTCTTTAACCATGAACGAGCGCAATCGTTTGGGATCTCCAGAGAATTCTGTCAGGAATCTAACTCCAGAATGCTGCCAATATATGGCAAGATCTGTTCCATCTCCCAGCAAATACATTTGGAAAATAAAACAGGCACTTGAGACAGCTACGCCTGAGTATTTTCTGAAACAAGAACACGAAATCATCAAAGCTAAGGATTTTTTTTTTGTTGCGACCACAAAATCCAAAACAAATGTATTAAGATAACATTAAATGGTGCCCATGCCACAGGCAAAGCTGAAATTTAAACAAAGAATTTGAGCGACGCAGGAGAAATATTCAGAGAAACCTCAAAGCCACAACTTACAGTAGTCTATGGGGGGAATTTCTAGTGACAGTGCAAGATTCCAAAGGAGAGGACAGGGAAAGCACTCCTAGTGTGCAGAGAGCGGCTCCAGGACTGCCCCGGGATGTTTGTAAACAACAGATGGAATTTTGTGAGCAACTCTGCTTAATAAAGGATGACATAGAAATATGGAATTAATTTTATTTCAATCAACTAAGCTTTCTTTCTTGGAAGATAATTTCTTCCAGGACACATCAAATCACAGCAAAAGTCAAGTGTCTACAATGAACTCCCTCTTTCCATCGTAGAAGGAAGCCATTTCTTCTTCAATTCTAAAAGCATGATATTAGATATATGGAGATGTGAAGAGTCCATTGAAGTTAATGGAAATAATGTGGACCGCTTCAGCAAGTTTTTTCAAGGCAGGGGTTAAAATCCCATTGAATTAAAATCAAATTGGCCCCTCAAGCCATAATGGTGAGCTGTGCTCCCTAGGCCACGTGGTCCCAGGGGGTCATCCATCTCCTGCCATTTTGACAGTCCTAGAGTTTTGGCACTCTGTTCCTAAGGATCCAAGCTGTCATTGATTCCCACAGATGGCCTCCCTGAGGCCCAGGGAAGGGACAGGGCTTGCCCGGGGTCATGAAACAAGAAGAACTGGTGGTAGAGGCAGAATCTTCATCTGAAGAGGACCCTTGGCCCAGCCGTTTCCCAGGTAGAACCCCACCTAGAAAGGAAGCAATAACTACCATTTACATAGGGCTCAATCTGGGTTAAGGGACTTGATCCTCACACCTGTCCTGGGAGGTAGGTGTTATGGTCATCTCCATTCTACAGATGAGAAAGCGGAGGCAAACAGGGTCCCAGAGTTTGCAAACAGCCAGGCTAGATTTGAACTCAGGTCTTCCTGACTCCATGTCAGGGGCTCCATCCAATGGACCACCCAGCTACTCCTTTGGAGGCGGTCTTCTCTGCCCTCTCTCTGGCAATATCCTACAATGGATAGCCTTGGAGAGGGCTGGTACCAGATGCAGAAGTCGCACCCACATTTTCAGGTCTCTAGTACAGGCTCTGAGTGTCCTGAACAATATACCTATCCTGTTTGAGTCTTGGGGGTATCAGACTTGGAGAGGGCCTCAGACATTATTCAGGCCACCCTCCTGACTCTGAACCCCAGAGGGAGCATGTGGTTCAGGAGACAGGGCAGGGTTCCCATCCAGGATCTTCCAATTCCAAATTCTTGACCTTTCCACCAAGGTGTTCCCCAGGAGACCATGTGTTGGCTGAAGAGTGCAGGATTTCTCCATCTCTCTGTCTCTCTCTGGACTCAAAGTAGCTCTGTGACCCCAGAGAAGTCACAACAGCCCCCCCCACCCAAGCCACTCCTCATGACCACTTTGGCTTCTGTTTTGTCTTGCCCTCTAGGTGTGTGGCACAGATGATGAGAGGTCAGTGATGGTCAGTCACAGGGCTCACTACAGTATTGGAGGGGGCATGCCCCTGTAGAAATCAGCCCATCTGTTCCTGAAATGGCTTCATGAGGTATGGAAGAGGGTTGGGTGGAGGAGGGGAAGGGATGAAGGCCGGTGTATTTTTCTCTGCAAGAGGACCAGGAGGTCACTTTGGGGTTTTGAAAAGCCCTGGGGACTTGGGGATTTTGAGGGAAAATACATACCCAATAAAGCTACACATTTCAACACTACATTTTTATGTACATTACACACACACACACACACACAAGCACACGGACGTTTACAAGCATTTTTGTAAGCCAAAGGAAACATGATGGAGGGGTGCTATTTAGAGAAGGCCTTGCTAAGGTTCTCCTGTGCTGTCCACACATTCCAAGTCCGGGAAAGTGGGGCTGGTCTCAGTCTGTGATGGGGGACATCTAGAGAGGGCAGTCAGGTTTGTTGAGGGAGTGAACGATGTCAGCAACGTTGCTCTGTGCCTCTGACGGGCCACCCCACCACAGAGGTGTGTTCACCTATACCAACATCCCCCTACTTGGCCAGTTCCATCAGGAAAGCATGGCTGGTTCAGGCCCTGGTGCTCGGGAAGATGCCCGGGGCCATGCCAGGGCGGGCCTTGACAATCTAGCTACCTGAAGTCTTCTGATATACTCCAGCCTGGCCCCACCTCGTGCCAAATGCTGTTTTATGGAGAACAGAATTACGGCGTGGTTCCAGGGGGTAGGCTAATAAACAGCACTGGTAAAGCCCTGGCCAGGCAGAACCCTTTCTGACTTACCAATAAATGAAGGAACACGTTGCCACAATAATATTTTTTTATTCTTCAAACTGCAATGGAAAGCCTCTTGGAAGTCAGAGTGAGAAGGAACACTAGCCCACACCACCAGGCCACAGAATCCCCATGCTCTGGCTCAGCCTGAGGCATTGTGGCATTAGCCGGATCTAGGCCTTGACACCAAACTCACCCTGGGATTCTGCTGGAGTGGTGACGGGGGGCCACAGCCTCATGGAGCCTCCAGAACAGGCAATTTCCTTCCTTCCTTCCTTCCTTCCTTCCTTCCTTCCTTCCTTCCTTCCTTCCTTCCTTCTTTCTTTTGCTAGGCAAATGGGGTTAAGTGGCTTGTGTTAGGCCACACAGCTAGGTAATTATTAAGTGTCTGAGGCCGTATTTGAACTCAGGTACTCCCGAGGACCAGTGCTCTATCCACTGCGCCACCTAGCCACTCCCCTACAGGGAACTTTCAAATTCTCTCTCCGTATCTGTAAAAACAGTCCCATCTCCCTCAGATGGCAGCTGGGGCGGGGGGTTGGTGGTGGTGGTGGTACGGAGAAGGTCAGAGCAGAGCATCGTTGGTATCCCTGGTTTTAATGCAGGCAGCTAGGGGGCACAGCGTATCATCTCACCACTTATGGCCTAATCAGAACTTTTCCACTACACAAAATTGGCATGGCCCAGGAAAGGAAGGATGCCTGCATTGCCTCTAAAGTCAAGACTCGAGTTCAAATCCTGCTTCAGGTGCTGACCAGCACAAGCCTCCATTGAGTCATAGTTAAAATGGTGATTGTAATAGCCCCTACTCTTCAGGGGCAATGTAAGCAACAAAGAAGATAATGTCCCTGAAGCCTCCCTACACCTCTATCATAGCATACGTAGATCATTTTATCTATTAAATATGCTATTTAACAGATAAATACACAAAACATTAAAGTAAATGAATAATACTATATGCATGTTAAATATCTATTTCTATGCTGATGACATGGGTCCATCCAACTCAGTTATGATCAGAGGCCCTGAGTCCATCACTATGGACACTGGCTGTTTGAATGCCGGGAGACTCAAGAGTCACATCTCTCCTTTGAGACTTGTTCTTCCCACCACAGAGGGGAACCGAAGGCTCACTCTGTGCCATGGAATGGGACCTGAACCCCACTAGCCCTTCCTCATTTGCCTTGGTGTGAACATTTAGAGAACAAACCAGAAGATGGTTGATTCACTCTTCCCTATGCTAGAGATGAACCTGCTATACAACGGTCCATTCCAGACTGTTTGTCTAGTTGTGCCTACGGCCTATGTGCCTATGGCCAGGGTCCCTCTGGTGAAGCCAGTGGGGGCATCTCAGCTGCCTGGGGCTCTTGAGCACCAATGGCCATGACTGATTCAGAAGCATCAGGGACCTTCTCTCTGCCAATGGACCCCAGAATTCCTTTCAGCGTTCTTTTTAGACAAGGTCAACATTTTTGTTTATTTCTACAATATATCTCCAGCAAGACTCAACAAGCAAAAGATCTCATGAAGGAATTCCCTCTCTGAGGGCAGTAAATTGGCAGGAAAGGGGTTTCTTTCTGAACTGCCATTTTAGATATGACTTTTTCCCTTTTCAGAGGATTACAAAAGACCCCACAAGCCCCCTTCCTTGTGACTCCCCATTAACATTTTCCTCCCTCCTAAGTCCCATCTGAATGACAACCCCGAAGCAGGTAGAAATCAGCAGCCAGAGCTCCACAAGAGCACTCAATGCTCAGCAGGCCTATTTCTGACTGGCCACTTTGGACTTCTTGGGGAGATGGACCTAAGGTATGGTTGGCCCAGAAACAAGGCTCTTCACCTTTAGCAGGTGCTGCTGACCCACATCCTTCCAGTGGAGAAGAATCTGCTGCCTCTCCCCATCCCAACCTTGGCAATTCCAGAACGCGGCAGAAGACGCCAGCAGTTTAAAGTAGGAATCATGGCTCAAATGAAGAACCAGCCGGCACGTTCCTCTTACTTGCTGGGTTTTGTCTCACTTAATTTGAGATGGGTTGGTTTTGGGCCAAATAATTAACTGTAAGTGAATTCTGTAATTGTTTTTATAATGTCGGTACAAGCAACTTGACATGAAGGCGAATGATAGTTAACATGCTTATTAAAATGGATGCGGAACTCTTCTTTGTAAATAGAGTCACCCTTCCATCTAAAATAATGAAGCTGTTGGGAGAGGGCAGCTCCAAGGACATTCATTTGTGTGGAACGTCCTGGAATAACATCCCAGGGAAGGTGAGGGCTTTCTCATGTTTTCCATGGAGAGACGGGGGAGTCTGGAAGTTGCCGCAGCTCAGGAGCATGCAGAATCAGCAGCAGGGATATCTTGGGGATGTCTCTGCACCTGCAAAACTCTCAGGGAGTCAAAGGGGTGGGGGAAGGACAGACAATAAATGACCCTCGAACTGAGAGGGTCTTCCCTGATCTTAAATGGAATCTTTCTCCACTGAGCTTCATTGTCTTTCCTCTATGTCCTCTCAAGTCTCTGAGCACTCTCATGAGGACATTCTGACATTTATTGAACTACTGTGTGATAGAGGCTGGAAGCAGCTAAGAAATGCTCTCCTGCCATAGCCCCCCAGATTTGGGAATGACCCAAGTGATTCACTATGTCCTTTCAGCAACTCCAGGAAAAATGAGGAGGCTGGGGTATCCTTGACCATTTACCAGGGTGGCATCCATCTTCATCATTAGCTCCATGGCCCCAGTAAGAAGATGAGAGAACCAGGTGCTTAGCAGAATGATTCCAGTGATGGTTGGGCTTCCTTTCCTCAGAGCTAGTAAAGTCAAGGCCAGATATTTCGGGGAAATACAAGAGGGGGCTGTCCTGGAGGCTGAACTAGACTAGCCTTAATCTGAGTATCCAAGGGTCCTTAGCAAAAAGCTAGGCCCATCTCTTAATGTTACAGGTGCCCGGGAAGGGAAATTGATAGATAAACAGGGCTTGACCTCAAGGGCTAATGGCAAGGACACCCTGCCTTCTCCCTTTGCAGATCACAAAAGACTAGTCTTCCTTCCTGTTTACAACCACAATACTTTCAAAACAAAACAAAAGCCCCACCTTGCATTAGGGAAAACTGTGACTCTATGGCCTGTCTTCTCACCTGGATGGCAATGGACCATGGCGTCCATCCGAAGGTGAATACCAACCCCACTGATGGAGGAAATGAAGATTTCTTGGTTCTCGTGGACCTCCATGTTAAAAGAGCAATGGCAAGTGGTGATGGCTCCTTGGCTCACTTCTGTAGATTCTAGCTAGCCCATGAGGCCATTCATGATGGCGCTCTCTCCTCTGATTTCTAGTGAAACGTGATTAAATGCCAATGAATGTCGATCCTACTGCAAGTCTCAAAGCAACTGGAGAAAATCTGCATGGGGGAATAAGTTGCATCTTTGTAGATGTCTTAGGCTTTGGGTCATAAGAAAATAGCATCTGCTACTTACATTGAGCTCCCTGAATCTGGTGCTAGGGGTGGATGACTGAGGCCAAGCTGGACAGAGCCTTCAGCAGGCCATTCAGGAAAGACTGGCCAAGGTTGGGGCAGGACAAAGACCTGAGGGTCAGCCTCAGGTACAGGAGGCTCAGAAAGTCTTCCCCATGTCCTTTGGCCTTCTGCTTTCATCACCCATTTAGGTTTATTTTGTCTATAAGTTTGCATTTCCTTTTCTACAGAGATTGTTTCCTAGTGTGAGGGTATCATTCCCTCTGGATTATGGGTCTCCAGACCCTGGCAGAGGCTGGGAACCTAGAAAGGGTTGAATCACTGGGTGTGGAATGTGATTGACCGAGGCCAAGGAGCAGAGATGCTGAGTTCAAGGAGAAGCCACTGGAGCTGCCTAAGGAAGGGGCTCCTCTTTAGCACAGCACAATGGATTTCAAGAGTCCTTGGAAAGGGTGTGGCTCCCTGGGGTCCCTTCCTAGGAAGACCCCTCTTCAATGACTCTGATCTCTGGGGATCCCAGAAGGAGGTGCTGCCCTTCCATAGGCACACCCTGCCTACCTTAAAGAAGAGTGAGGAGGACAAAGCCAACCACAGTGGATGGACAAGTCCTTTGTCTCTCCTTGGCCAAGCCTGGGATCTGGCATGGTCTGGTTCAGATGTGCACACCCTGGACACATTCACATACAAGCCACAGCCCTATTCAGGCTACATGGGCATATATATATATACATATATATATATATATATATATGTATATATATGTATGTATGTATGTATGTATACACACACACACAAAGACAGGCATATATAAATATACACAGACACAGACACATACCTACACACAAAGATAGATACACAAATAAACAGGCACACATATATACAAAAGCAGATATACAAAGTCACATACGCTATCACAAGACACAGATACAAACACACTCAAAGACATACATGTATACACAATACACACATATGAATGAAGACACAGCTAGGCATGCACACACACAGTCACAAGATACTATCACTATTACAAGATACACATACAAATAAACACAGAGTCATACATACTATCCCACACAAATCAGGTCTCATTCGCGTAGAGGGGCTTCTGAGCAGTCCCTTGATCTGTTGGCTATTTCTAGTCCAAGCTGTTGGCTAGTCTCTCTCATTGAAAACTGCGAGGAACCTTTTCTCTGAGCGAACCCCCTCCCCCAGCCCCGGGCAGCCCCCAGCCCCTGCATCCTCCTTTAGGAGGCCCTGGAGATGGACAGGCTCCTAATGCCAACATAAAATGTAGCGTAAATGTTCCTGTGCTGGGGGTCCTGGAAGCAGGAGTCCCAGGAAGAAAAGGTGAGCCCATTAGTGGAGATGCTTCCTTGGCGAGGTAGCCAACCTTTGAGGACCGGGGGACTCCTTGACATGATTTCCAGGGTTGCATGCACAGCCTGTCCTGAATACAGTCTCCCGGGAGAGGTGCCAAGCAGTGGTGAAATGGGGAAAATCGGGTTGGAAACCCAGGGGAAAGGTGGCAAAAGAAGTGAGGTTGAGGAGAGGACTGAAGGGAGGAGGCAGGGGCTTTGGGGGTGTAGAACAACAAAGAGGGAGCTCCATGGCAAGAGATAATGACTAGCCAATCCCTGGGTACCGGGAGCTCATGGAACAAAAGTGGGCACTGAGCATACAGAGAATGAAGCCCATCCACCCATTCCCCTCTAGAGAACCTGCAGCCTGGAATGTGGTAGGTCCTCCAAAGCTATCCATGGGATGTGGCAGCCCCAGGAGGGGCATCCCTGACTCATCCCCTCATGTGTAGGGCAGATGATCCCTGAGATGGGAGGCTTTGGGGAGGGGGCGCTCCCTACCACCTTTCCTGGCAAGGTTAGGCTACAGCTTTGTCCCTGTCCTAACAAGTGTGAGAGATCCCCACAGGGATCTGATGTGGAAAAGCCGAACAGAGCCAAGGCAATGCCATCATTATTTCCATTTTCAATTGTCTAGGTCCAGATTCTGACCCTTGCTGTGTCCTGCAACTATTAAACGGTGCACCTAGTGAAGCTGATAGACCACTTTCTTGGAGCTATGTTTTCAAAAATTACACAGGAATTTTTTTTAAAAAACCTCA
>NC_133661.1:5360625-5403125 GCF_037893015.1 Macrotis lagotis
AAAGGAAGTCAATTATATTGAAATAATTACATGTAATATCATTATAAATCTGTAGCATTTATATGTATAATGTTAAAATGAGAACTGAACTATTACCATTTTTTTTAAAAGGTCAAAGATCTCAGGTAAAGGATCCTGGCTCTGGAGTTAAATGGAAATCTGGCCATCTATTTTGATGGCCTCATTAGAGGCAGGAGCTAACAAACCAGCCAAGGTCTGGGGATGACACTACAGGAAGCCTGGCTGAAGGTGTGGAGCCTGTTTATGCCAAACAAGAAGAGCCTCCGAGGGTAGCCTGTGGACAAGAGAGCTTGGGCCTGGAAGGGGACAGAGTTAGGAGCAACAGTTGCAAGCACTTGGTAGGGGTCATCTGGGGAGGTCTTTAAATAAAGGCCATGGAGAAGATGCTAGAGCAGAACTTGAATCCAGGCCTCCTGACCTCTAGATCACTGTGCAAGGCTCTGCTCTGACAGACCATCACTCTCTACTGGAGTCACATAAAAGGGGAAAATGTAATCCCATATTCTGGCTATTCTGTCCTTTCCTATAGAAGCAAAAACAACCCATGAAACTGTTCATTAAGACATAAAAATTTCTGTAAAATTAAATTAGCTAACCATGGTGTTTTATAAATCATATTATGGCAAACACCCATCTGCTGGAAGCTGTCAAATGAATACATCCCTGTCCTAGATGCCACAAAGGCAGGTGGGGATCCAGGCTGAGCCCTGGCCAGAGAGCCTGAGGAGGTCCAACCTCCCCATGCCTCCGAAGGAGAGGCCCTTTCTTTGGCCAGTGGCCGCTGCTCAGCAAAAGGTGGGAAAAGAAGAACAAAGTTAACAATTGTCTGATTTGGGGACCTGTTTCTGCTGACGAAGATGGATACACGCAAGGGGACAGTTTCTCAAAGGCAGAAGGCTATTTACAATATTTTTCTACTGCAGGCTGGGTATCTTCTCTCTATCCATAGCCAGACTAGAAGGCAATCCCATCATTGCCCCTAAAATAGCTGACATAATGAGCAAGTTCCTCTGGGAAATAGAGGGGAGGAGAATGATGGGCAGAAATGGCTTCACCTTTGAGACAATCACTGAGTGCCCATGAAAGCCCCCTCCCCCAACTCCCTGACTGACACACAGACACACAGACACACACACAGACACACACAAACAGTCTCTTCTACTTTCTCTTCACTAGCAGCAGCCTGCCTGTAGAAATAATTAAATCCCGGATGTTACCCAGGAACCCTCCAGGGCAGTTCTTGACTTTAAACACTATTACCAATCTATGGCATGAAAAAGAATCTGGAAAACATCTTTTGTACTTTGAAATAAAGGAAAATTTTCACCTGTTAGAATTGACAATGACCAATCAGTCATTGGTAGATGGAGTCTATTTTCAACAGGATAGAGCTTCCAAAGGGTTCTTCAATTGGAATACAGACCTCTACTCCACTCTACAGCACCCTCCTAGTGGTTGGGTTTGGGTAAGTCACCTTCATGGGTTTCAGTTTCCCAAATGAGTAAAAAAAGAGCAATAGACAATGTCAGTCACTAAGTCCTATGACCTCCTCTCAGTGGGTAGAAGATGTGGACAACGGTGACACGTGGATGATTACCCACTGTAGAGCTCTGGATTCAGAAGGTCCATGCCTCGGCCTCCCTCTATGGAGCAAGCCCTTCCCTTTCAAATGTTCTAATAAAAATAGAAGGCATGGAACATTTTTGTCTTGCCAACACACTCCCCATCTCCCAGCAAAGGTCAGGACTCAGAGAAAGTAAGAGGCAACAGATTCAAATCTTATATCTAATCCTGGCTACCTGGGTGACCCTGGGGATGTTATATATTTTCCTGGCCTCAGTTTCTTCCCCATGTGGGGAATGAGGACCAGAGGCCTTTTGAGTTTCCTACCAGATCCATCTAGGAGCTGATGTTTGTCATCTGAAAGCCAAAGGGTAGGGGCAGGGGCAAGGGTTGGAATATGGGCCCAGGGTCTTTAAGTTTCCCAGAAGCTGATAATCTCTGATGCTAAAAGATGCTTGAGAAACAGGATAAAACCCCAAGGCCACAACACAAAAGAAGGGCAAAATTGGTCTTGGGAAAAAACATTCCCCAGAAACCACTTTTCAAAAACTTAAGCTAAATGACAATTCTCTTCTGTCTTAAAAGAAGTCATTCCAGGACATAATGAAAGAGGTACCAGAGGCCAGAGTAAAGCTAGTGGGTCTTCCCTGGCTTGAGGGAATCCATGAGTCTCCCCTCCCCTCCCCAACACACACACACACACCAATACATACACATACATATATGCAGATATAGACACCACACACAGGTCACTCATACATGTGTTCACATACATACAGATACCACATGCAGGTCACTCATGCACATGCAGATACACAGACATCACATTCAGGTCACTTACCTACACATGTATGCACAGATACAGACACTATACATGGGTCACATATATATGTTCACACATGCACGCAAGAGTCATACATAAAGATGCAGATACCACATGCGGCTTACTCATACACACAGATAGACACCATAGTGGATCATTCATTCACATGTTCACACTCAGACACATGCACACATACATATACAGAGATACAGATACCACAGCCAGGACACTCACACATATTTACATACATGCAGACCGCTCATACACACAGATAGACCCCATTCATGAATCACTCACATACCCAGGTTTGCACAGGGACACATGCACACAGACACAGATACAGATACCACATACAGGACACTCACACATGTTCACACACAGGTATATACCACACACAGACACATCAAGCACTTGGGGGGCTTTCTTCCAGAGATGCTTGCCCCATGACTTGGCTTCCAACCAGGGTGGTGGGGGGGTGAAGGGGCACAGCACCCAAGGTCTCTTCAGAGGGTCTTAGTGCCAGCTCCAAAGTGCCTGCTTTCTTTGAACCCTAAGTCCTTGAGGATTTTTCAATCAAGAGGTTCTCTGGCACACAGAGATTGTGAAACTCAAAATCACTGCCACTGAAAGTTCCATTTCTTTTTTCATTTTAGAGATCAGCTTTCTCCAAACTGCTGATCCTAGATCTCCCCCTCAGCTCAGGTGAGCAGCTGGGGCCCCTCACCCCTTAAGCCAGGGCTCACCAGGCCAAAGGGTCATATGCCAGGCAATCAGCCAGCAGAAAGGCAAAGGGTTTCCCTCTTGAGCATCAATTCCCTTTTCTTTTGCTCTTTTATCCACATAAATGGAATATCCACTATCCCAAGCCAGGTGGCCAGCGTCCATCTCTGTGGGGCCTCCCAAGGCCCAAGCTGCTCAGAAGGATTGCCCTCGTTTCTCAGACTCCTGCATTTGGTCATTAACTGATTCATCATATCCAATGCATCAAGGAAGACCTTTAAAAACAAAGCATTTCTTCCTTAGATACTTTAGTCAAGAAGGTATTTTGGAGGCATAACAAACATTGGAACTTAGCTTGTGGGAAGACTCAGAGCAGGGCCCCTAGTAAGGGGCTGGGGAGCAGGAAGCTGAGACCCTCACTCTGACTTCGAGCAGCTAAGAGAAACATGCCAAGCTCTGTCTGGGGAGATGGAGAACCTGCCTTTGAGAGGATGAGCAGGGGATGCCCAAGGGGTGAACTGCTAGGATAAAAAGCCAACTTAAAATAGTAAAATTGGCAGAAGAGGAGGAGGGGACAGGCAGGGCTGGGATTTAGGGAGGAGGGGGACACAGGGAGAGGACTGGGTTCCCTAGGCAGGAGGCTCATGCAAGAAGGGAGTCTGACTGATGGGATGCAGCAGAATGGCCTGGAGGCCATTTTAAGCTCAAAAGTTAGAAGTAGAAGAGAAACAATCTGCATTTTTTTCCTCTTCTTTCCAAAGAGGAAGGGAAGACACAAAAGCACATCATCTGGAGAACTCTGAATCGATACTTTTGTCTTCTGTCCTCTGTCTCCTAACTGTTTTCCTGGGGGTCAGTCTGGGCCATTACAATGTCAGAGTGCCCACTGTCCAACTTTGCTGCTGAAGCTGGGGTGATTTTGATCCCCATGGTGACAGATAGTTTTCCTGGATCATCATCCATTCATAGAAATCTTCCTACTGTCCATTTTGGCTTCATCCTTCCTATTTCATGCCTTGCACTGCGACAGAAAGGGCCAGCAGACACATCATGGGGAGAATGGGACTTTCTAGCACTGGGTGGGTCATGGGGGATAAGCCCACAATCGCTATTTAGTCATGGTCCATGTCTAGGTTGTAGATGGTAAATCTAGGGGATACACACATACTCACACATACATGCACACATTCACACAGACTCACAAACATACACATACTGCTCACTTGCACATATAGAACATACATTCACTCAACATACATATGCACATATACAATACACATGCACAACTCTCATATGCACGCACATGCCTGCATGGATGTATATACAATCACACATACACATGTATGTTTGCAGGAGCTTTTTGCTTTGCTGGTGCCATCACTGGCTTTTGAAAGTGGTTACCAAGCATCTTGCCTCACTGTCGACAAGGGGGGATTCTGGGTCAGCAAATTCATGCCATTGTTCCATGTTTTCCCAAGACTCTGTTAAAGAAATGATTGCTGAAGAAGTCACTAAAAAAGCTGGCGGGTTAACATAACCAGGATTATTGTTACCATTTTCAAGTCACTAAAACTGGCCCATTTGGAGCACCCCAACAAGGCCACTGTATTGGCTACATTGGAGGTCACCACGTCAGAGGTCACTGGCCCTCAGTAGCAATCGCCGGGATGAAGGGCCATGGACCTCCCCGGCTGGTGCAGACTCATCTCTTGGTAAGGCAGGAGGCCAGCCCAAGCAGAGCGAATCAATGAGCCTCTGTTCGGGCTCCAATTCCTCTCATTTCAGAATCTGGAGCTCACATTGATCAATACGTCTGCTAAGCTCACGACAAAGTGGACATGGGTGTAGGTGAAGGGAAAACACAACATACAAAGCACACCACAAAAAAACATACAAAGCACACCACAACACAGCATACACAACCCATACAATAAAGTGTATTATTCCCATTTCATAGATGAGTCCAGCAGGGTCATACAACTCACCCAATCTGAGGCTAGCAGGGAGATATGACTCACCTGAACTAAGGTCTCAGGGTCATATCAGAACTCAGTTCTTCCTGACCCCAGGCCCAGGGAAGAACCCCACTGCCCAAGGAGATTTAAAAAAGCACTGGACCTGAGTGGGCACACCAATCAATGAGTACTCTTTCTGTGGTTACCCCAAACTAAAAGTGAAGGGTCTGTCCACCCAACTGAGGACAGCTGAGCAGATTATGGGACCTGAATGCAATGGAAGAGGATTGAACTCCAGGGAAAGAGGAAAGGAATGACTTCAGAAGAATCAGCAGACTTCTCTATGAACTGATGCAGAACAAGGGGAACAGAACTAGGAAAGCAGTGTAGATGATGATAACCATATTACAGTATGCCTATTTTGGTGCAATTTTACATACTAAAACTGTCCCTAAGATCAGGAAGGCCATTAATTAAGGATTCTTTGTATGACTATAGGATTCTGGGCCATAGAATGCTCACAGCTCCTGCCCAAGGCTTAAAATTCAGGGAGGGCCACACCTTATTAGACAAGGCAATTGGGGTCATTTGTATTGCTGGATGAGGTAGGCTTGTGTGAGGGCTTTCTTTTTATTATTTTTATTATTCAGGGAGTGGGTGAGGGCCATGGGATATAGAGGTCATAAACTCTTGTAAAAATTTATAAAAAAAAAATAAAACATAAAACACACACACACACACACACACACACGCGCGCGCGCGCGCACCCCAAGATCCCATTAAAACAAAGCTACAATTTGTACTATTGATTGTTCAGTGTTGGTACTTTATGAGAACAAGAGACTAGAGCAGTCCATGGTCTGTACTGCAGATGACAGGGAGTGAGCTGAGCCTGCCCAGGCAATTTTGACAAGAGAAATGCCACAGTTCAATGATTTGGGGACTCCATGCTCTTTAAAAAACAAAACTAAACAAAATATAATAGGAATACATTGATTTGAGTCTCAGGTACAATCTCCAGCTAAATGCACAATTCTTTTGGGGGCACTGTGCAAGGATTCAGAATATGTTTGTGTGTGTGTGTGGGGGGGAGGTTATACTGAAGCACAGGCAAGCAGTGATAGAGCAAGAGAGGATGACTTAGGACTAGTTTTTTGATGGGGGTGGTGTTCAAAGATCCAGGGCACAAGGGAAAAAATGGGAGTCCCAAAGAAAGTGAAGGCCTATCCGGGGTAGTAAAAAGTCACAAAGAGCATTCTGGAGCTGGGGAGAAACTGTGAAACTGTGTAGAGGGCAGAGATGGTTGGGGGTGTCAAGGAAACGTTAGGGGAACAGCTGGTCATTCAGTTTGGAAAGAAGTTAGAACACACAAAGGGGAATGATGTGAAATGTGGCTCCACCAGTTGGCTGGAGCCTGTCTGAAGAGTCCTTGTTTCTCTTGTTACGGTGTCTGGTCAGCTCAGCTGGTGACAGAACAGCCCTGATGGAGCCAAAGGCAGAAACGCGATCCCTCTCCATGCCCGCTCACTTTACTAAGAGAGGAGCTCTGTTACACAAGCAAAGATCACCTTACGAGCAGAACGGAGTCTCAGACCTCAAAGTTCACATGCTACTGACAACGATCCAACAGCATCAACCTGGACACCTCCAGGGTGACCTCCAGATGCTGCTGCTGGGGAGGGTCCTATGTTGCCCACACTGAGTCCTAAGACAAACAACTCTCTTATACCAGACTTTGCATCTATACAAGAAACACCAAATGGATGAAGACTGTCCAATGTCTCTCCTAGTTAAGGAAGAGGAGCCAACTATGGGATGCTTGAGTTTAGAGTTGTAAGGGTCTCTGCTCCTTGGAGGTCTTCTGACTTTCTTTGGCTCCCCAGTGCTTTGCCTGTTGACTTACTGATGACTGCAAGCACAGGTTAGATGACCACTTGTCAATAGTTGGATCTTTCTTTTTGGAAAATTTGACTCAGCCATCCTCTCTCCAGAACCCAGTGTACCCCATCTTCCCAGAAATTGTAACAATGAGCAAATGTTTGGTCCTGGGGTCTTGGGTTCTTTTTGTAAAGGCTTATTAGTGACCACTCTTTCCCTTTCGCCAGAATCTGAGAAAACACTAGAAATCTAAGCACTAATATATTAGTTAGAAAAAAAAGCACCATTCAAACAAATCCCATCTCTTGGGGATTCAGTGTCTCAAGTGAAAGAGCTGTCTTCCAAAATCCAAATGGCTCCAAAATTCCATGCTTACCACTGTGAGAACAGGTACCACCAGAAAATTGAATATCAATTCTGCTTTTGCATTTACTACTTGTGTGACCTGGGGTAAATCCCCTAATGTCTCCAAGCCTTGGTTTCGTCCATAGTTAAGTGTGGGCCTGGAGGATCCTTTCCATTCAAGATCTGTGACGTAATGATTTACACCTTCCCTTTTCCACAAGATCTAGAAACCCACTGAACGATTTCAAATAACCTGCTTCATTCTTTTTAAACATCCACTTGAATGTAGACTAGGTTGACAAAGAATAGAGCTACTCTACCTGGGATCTGAGGAAGACTAGGATTTCTAGATTGTACTTAGTAAGAGGAATCCTCTATGATGAAGACTCTCCATATTAGACACAGCTTCTTTACAACATTCCTACTTAAATCAATAGTATGCCTATTTCGGTGCAATTTTACACACTAGGACTGTCCCTAAGATTAGGAAGGTATTAATTAATAAATAACAGTATTGGGAATTCCCTCCGGGTTGATGTTCTGTTCTGTTCTGTTCTGGATAACAAACATACTGTAGACACAAATATAACCAATGTTGGCAAAGGCCTTTTTAAAATCACTGACCACAAAAACTCTGTCTCTAAGTTGTGGACTAAGGGAATACACTGATTAAAATGAAATGTAATTTATATTCATCGGTCCAAGGTGTGGGGGGATGTCAAATCAGCTCTGATACACTCAGTTTACATTTTACAGGAAATCAAATGTTTTGATGTAGCCAAGTGCCAGTAAGGTGAAACAGTGAAAGAAAAATACTCAGGGGGAAGTGACAGAGCTGACATGTCTCCTTGCTATGGCTCCTCCTGGCACTCCCTGGTCCTAGAGATCAAGAGGCAGCCACCTACAGGATGCCGATTTCTACCCAGACACAAGAGGTCAGAGGAACCAGCTGCCATCCTCCCTGGCTTTCTGTTCTCTACCAGCCTGCAGCATCAGGTGTCTCGACAATGAGGAAAATCTTCCTTCACCCACAACATTGGACAAGTTGAAAGGGTGAATATGCAGTGACTTAGCTCAGATTATCACAAATAAACAAGTTTTTGAACAAGCAGAATGTCTATGAAAGAAATGAGGAGAAAAAGAGGCGATTGGCCTCCATCAAACATTTGGACTTGGCAAAGAATTTCATTCCTTAACATTATCCCCCCCCCCCCCAAAAAAGACCAGGAAAATGTTTCCCATTGGTACATTGTGAGAGAGAGGCAGTGGCTACAAAACGTAAGGCAGAGAAGTTGGACAAAAATACTCATAAAGCCTCAATTATGTGTCAGATAGTGAATTAAGAGGGGCATGAATTCCTATTCTGAAGAAGTTCATGTTTTACTAGCTTCATATGTTATATATATATATATAAATAATATATACATACATATATGTATATATATTATTTTAAAATTTTTTTACAATGTGCTTTGCAATGCTTTCCAAGTACACACATTAATAAACAGATCCAAGATAAATGCAATATATTTTGGAAGGCGTCATTGGCAATTGGGGAACTTGATTTAATTTGTACTGTTATTCATTCCTATTTAGGATTTCTATTTCTAGCTGTTATTCTGAGTCTTCAGGCATGTGAAGAATAAAGGAAATGCTTCTAAGGAGTGATATGGGTTGATGTGAAAGCAGACATTCTGAAAGCAGATGCAGACTCGAGATGAAAGTGGGCAAATAGAGGATATCGTCTATTTAGTGTTCCAGGCTCTTCATGTTAAGATCATGGTTTTCAATAGACAAGACATTATTGGACTCACTAGATCTATAAACGCTAAAATTGCGTCAGGATGCTGAACTTTATTTCCTATATAATAGGGACTCAAAATAATGGACCCTACCTCCCATTTCTATTGAAAATATGAATCCAGGAGTCAATTCCGCAGTCAATTGAGTGATTAATAGAAGGAACAATAGGAGAAACCTGTTGTTCTTGCATATGCTTAGGGAGGGAAGCAGCTTTGCACTCAATATAGGGAAGGTCTGTAAGAAAGCTCAACAGGGCCACCAGGAGATCTGAAAGTGCTCTCACACAGGTGGAGTCTACTGCAGCAAGGACAGGCAGAGGCAGAGGCAGAGATAAGGCCCTTGTGAATGGATGACAATTAGGCCAGGTCCTTGAGCACAAGAAAGGGGAAGCCCTGCTCCTGGGCTGCACTGGTACTTCAACAAGCAAGCACTTCATGAACAAACATTTACTTGGATTTCCTCCCTGTCAGTCACATCCTGGGAGACAAGGACAAGTCTGAAACTGCCTGCCCCCCCCACACACACAGGAGCACATCCACATTAATTTGGAGAAGAAAATCAGGGTTCAGGGAAAGCTTCCTGGCACAGGTGACACTGGGGTTGAGTTTTGCAGAAAACAGGATTCAGTCTGGGAAGAACATGAGGAAGAAGGGTCTTCCAGGCAGGATGCCCTAAGAGTGGAGCCTTTACCTGGCCTATGGACAGGATAGGTTGGACCCTTCTGGGGAGAAGGGGGTAGTAATGGGGTAGAGAGCTGGCATGGGCCTCCACCTCCAAAGGCGGTCTTTCCCTTTCTAAATTCATGATCTGGTTTCATCTTATTATGATAGACAGAAGCTAACTGGGAGTGTGTGAATTTTGTCTCCAATGATGGGTTAATGGGACAAGGGCCGCCCAAGCTGGGGATGCTTCCTTCCCATCTTCATTGTGAACACTGGGTTCAAATACTCCACTGTCTAGTCTTTATCAAATATCCTTAGTGGTACTCCTAAAGCCTCAGCTCCTCTTGGAAGGGATTTCTTCAACTACCTTTCTTTGGGAGTGTGGTGAAGGGGGGATATTTACTTCATTTGTGACCAGAGGACTTGAGCTAGGTAACCTTAGGTGAGTCCTCCTGTGGAAAGTGAAGGAACCAGATCCTCTTTACAGTCCTGCTCATTCATCTATGATCCCTTTGCACTGTGTTGACACATTGGTCTACACAAGATAATCCTCAGAATCAGAGAAGTTCAGAAGTGGAGGGGCCAGATAGGAACACCCAGAAATGAACCGGACCTTTCCTAGAGACATTTCCAGTGAGATAGAGGGCACGGCCTCTAAAAGTCGCCTGCAGTTTTGGGGAAGGACTCTTGATAATTAGCCGGTTCCTTCTTCCTACCCATCACCCCTCACTCCTGGTTTTCTATTTGGGAATAAGACTAACAACACAAACCCCTTCTCCATCCGACTGCCCTTCAAATACCTGGAGAGTAGTGCTGTCTTGGCCTTCTCTTCACCACATCTTTCACCAGAGCCTCCCAAAGATGAGTCTTCTAGACTCTTCACTAGCATTACTGACCTCTCGCTCACTGACATCCTTTCTAAGAGAGGTGGACCAGGCTGAGCAAGTCTATCCACCAGCTCACCATAGTCCTCTCCTGGTATTCCAAAACCTCAGATTTATATCTTGGGGGCACTTGTAAAGCATTGTAAATCACATTTTAAAAAATTTTAATCGAGCCTTGCAGTCTTTTGTCTCTTTTTGGTATCCTCAGCACTTAATCAAGACCTGCCTCAGTAGTGCTTAATGTTTACTGACTGCCTGCCCAAGGTGTCAGCCAAATCTCCTGGTCTTGTTATCTGCAAAATTCTGAACACTATGGCAGTAATATTAAATATGTTGAGATGCCTAAAACTCATTGGAAAACCAAAGGCAGGAACATGTCTGTCTGTCTGTCTATCTCTCTCTCAATTTAGATGACTTCATTTTTCAGAGGAGGAAACTGAGGCCCTTTGGAGAAGAGACTGGACTAAGGTAACAAAGGCAAAGGTAACTAAACTGGACTAAGGTAACATAGGGGAAAAAGTGTAGATTCTCACAATAATCAGAGTGACATTTATGAAGCACTTTCAGGTGCACTGTCATCTCATTTGCTCTTCCCAGTATCCCTGGCACAGATGACAGGAAGCCTGTGGATCAATGATTAGGCCACCTTCCTGGCCATTTTGGGGGCTAGGTCTTGGTCACCCCCCCACTGGTCTCAGCCACGAGAACATCTGTCCCAGGAGCCACATCCTTCTCCCTACCTTGGCATCTCCCTCTCTCTCTCTCTCCCTTCTTTGCTTCTCTGACCTTGGTGCTCAAGGTTGGCAGAGAAGTTTTGTGGGGTCAGTTTGGTTTGGGGACTGCTGGGATACTTGGTATTTTTTGGAATCTTGTTTTTAATAATTGATAAAGGGAATCGAGCTTGTCTGAAATATTTTACATGGCCTTTGGCTAGGTGATATGGCATTCACATTTGCTACTAGAGGGACCATTGTCATGAATGTAAGGATGTCCCAAAGACTTTCTCCAGACCTCTGGTTGCTCTCAAGTTGCTGTGGTCATGATGGCCTCTGGTCCCACTCCTTGAGGCATTCTCTGATAGTGACATCTTCTTCCTAGGGCTCCAGCTAGGACCTCTGTCATGATGCCTACTACCATTGTCAACATCCTGAATTTTTCAAAGATTTCTGTCCAACATCATGGGAAACATGTTTGTTGATGGTGGTACAGCCAATGGCAGGTTAGGTAAGAGTACCCACACCTTCTGAACACTTGCCAAAGGTTCAGCATACATTGCCACACCAATCCAAATCCTGAAGAGCCACTCCATCCACAAGGCACTGGGTCAGCATTCCCCATCACCCATCGGCCAGGGTACTCTTCAGAAGCTCTGTGGTCCATGCTGGGTCACACCTTAAACGTCAGACATGCTAATAAATAAAGGCAGTTGATTTCCAAAGCAAATGAGCAGTACACGTGTGAGAAACCACAATGCTATCTGTGTGAGAGAAGCAGAGCTGAAAGGAAGGGTTAACATCTTTCCTCAGACTCAGCCATGAAGTACACCAAAGAGCTCCTCTCGGCATGAGCCGAGGAGACATTCACTTGATGTCGCTCAAATGCAACTTTTAAATTGCTCTTCAGAGGACTCTCTGGGCAGACATGCCGACCTCTCTTCTAGGGAGATCAAAGAGGAGAGGAGTCCTAGTGGTCAGCCCCTTTCATCTGGACTGACAAAACAGGTGCTGGCGAACCTGGGCTCCTAAGGGGGTGAGATGTTGAAAGAATTATACATTACCTACACTCAACAACAGTGCTAGATGCAGACCAACGTTGGCTCAGGCCCTTTGGCTGAGCAAGAGGGAGCCCTGCCATGATTAAAAGGTCTGCCAAAGTGACAGGCAGGGTGGAGGAGAGGCTGAGTTCTGCATCAGTAATTTAGGATCCCAAGTCTGATATTTTGAGATGTGTTGCAGAGCTCCACTATCGATAGAAATGCTGCTGAGAACTTGGGTGAAGAGAGTGAATCACTGAGTCCATTGGTGCCAATGAATCCTTCTCGCCTCCTTGAGTTTCGTGGAGATTGGGTGCTCAGAAAATAGGCCCCCTCAAATTGACAGTTATCTAGGGCACTTAACTTCCCAGATGCAGCCCTTTCTCCCCACTGAGAGTCTGAGCCTCCCGATCCTGGAAAACTACCTTGTGCTTCCAAGGAATGGAAACACAATCACTAGGGATTGGGCTGTGATCATCAACACCTTTGTTTCACTGGTGACGTGGGGCTGGCAAGTGGCAGACCTGAACTAGACACATAGAAGGCTCTTTCCTTGATAGCCTTCCCAACACCACAGGGCCTCATGGGCTCCTCCCAATTCACTCCAACACCTTGACCAATCATTAATTCTGGAGAGCTGAGGAAATCACAAATACACACACCTGGGCTGCTATCATGCCGGAACAGTTATCTTGCATGCAACTATTAGATGTTCTCTATTAAATCTTCTCTAAAGTTTCACTGCAGCATGAAAGGCACTGTAGGGTGGTCAAAGATAGTGGTCAGTGAGGAAAATCTCTAAGGGTGGGCCAATGAGGGGCTGCAGATCTGTTATGTCTGCCAACTCCCACAGAAAGGTGTGTCCCCCCATGGCTGGCTACCAGGTTATCTGGGGATTAAAAGCAAGGATCATGGGAATTCAGAAACATTGTTCTCAAGCAAGACTTCTTAAGCTTTGGGGGGGGGGGGGGGGGTCATAAATTCCTTTACAATGCCTCAGAATTAAGTTTCTGAATAAATGGAGAAAATGCTCACTTTCACTTAAAAATTATACAATTAAAAAGGTCAGGTTTAGGGGCAGTTAGTGGTATAGTGGATGGAACACAGGCCCTGGAGTCAGAAGAACCTGAATTCAAATTTGACCTCAGACTTAGTTATGTGACTTTGGCCAAGTTATTTAACTCTATTGCCTTAAAAAAAAGTCAGTTTTTTCCCTACCCAAGTGGCTGGTCCCCCTAAAATCTGCTTCCAAGGGTTCTGTGGGCCCAAGTTACAGCTCTCTGGTCAACAAGAAGCCTATCTGTGTTCCTCATTTGCAGTGAAGCACCCCTCCATCACCCATTATCTTATCTGTCTTTTTTTTGTGAGTTCTCCTGAATAGGATGCAAGCTCCCTAAGAGTAAGATGGGTTGAGCTTTTCTCTCTTATCTCCAGAGCCTGTGCTAGGGCACAGATATGCTTCTTGCATCACTAGTTGGCACTATTAAATAGCTCAACGGAAACCAAAAGCTGGGAAGTCACCTTTCAGAAAGGATCAGAGGAATGCCAGCTCTCTCTATTTTAAGAGGGATGTGGAACAAACTGGGGAGGGCACTGAGAAGGGGCAAAGGTAGCCAGTCCATCCGGGGGCCTCCTCTCAACCAGTCTCCCTCGTAACCACAATGCTATCGGCTTACTTTCTACCCTAGCCCTGGCAGCCTATATTTGGTTTGAGGAGAACCAAGATCAGAAGCTCTTGGTGCAAAAAAGTCTCCTTCCTGCCCCACTAGTGAAAGGGAAAATGAGGCAGCCAGTGCATGTGACTACCTTTAGGCAACCACAAAGTCACTGGACCAACTATCCTGCCATTAAAACCCCCCTCTGAATTCAGATTTGGCATCTAGATGAATGTACAGCATGTCTCAGGAAAGTCATGGGTCTTCAGGTCCTCTGTTCATCCTGACTTACATCCAAACACCTAATCAAGCAGAGAACTGACCAGGCTTCTGTCTGATGCTAGCACGGGCTTTCAGGAGAGAAGTAGTGAAACTGCTAACACGCCTGCTGGCAAGGTCAGACATGAGCTGGTGGGTGCTCTTGGAGGTCTACAGTTATTCAAGGAAATGTCTGGTGCTCATACAAGGAAAGAAGCCTCCCATCTTCAACTAGTGGTGAATGTTCAGGGTTTCACAAAGGGCCTTCTCTGACATATGAGCCTGAACTGTCCATCAGTAGAGACCGACAACAATCACGATATTTCATAAAATAAAGTCAATTCCCAGCCACTGGAAATTATATTTTTGTTTTGTTGATCACAGCAGTCTTGGTAGGTTTACAAAGCACTTATATATATTGAATTTAATGAACATCAGAAACAAGTAAACAATTTATCTCCCAAAGCAGAATAGAGAAAGGAGATTACAAAGGAATCTGTAAATCTCTATTATGCAGAGTTTGCAGCAAAGTGCATTTTTAAGAGTGAACACGCTGGAGTCCAAGGTCCAGAAAGTCTCCTGGCAGGTTCATAAGCTCATCCATCCAGAACTGGGTCTCATTTTACAGATGAGGGATCTGAGGCCTGGAGATGCTCAGTGACTGTCTCGGGGTCCCAAAGCAAAGAGTGCATCTCCCCAACAGACTTTCTGGGGTGGACCCCGGGGTCCCCTTCCTGTGAGGTTGTCATGATCTCCTGGCCATTCACTGGAAAGATGCCAAGGCTGGCTGTTTCCCAAGCAGAGTCATTAGAATGCCACATACAGCAAATAACTTGGGGAAACTAATGCTAACTCTGAGCACAATGGAAAAGTCTTCATAAACACAATAACTCAGTAATATAATTTAGTTTTAGCTCCTTTCCAAAACATTCCTCTCGGCCCACAATCACATTCAGATTACAAAATTCCTTTTGTAGTTTTCTTCCAGCAATGGGAATAAAATAAACCACTTAGATGACAGTAAAGTGTCTGTAAACTATATAACGGCCATAACTCCTTGTGGAAATGTGGCAGATATTTATACAAGAGCTAAAGTATGAAGCATTGTAAAAAACAGCAATGACTTGTGCGTGTTTATTTTTAGAGGCCTCTTCCGGATGGCCTCGCTGGGCTATGAGGAAGCCTTTTGTCCGGGCTGCTTTCACAGGTTTCTTCTTCTATTCATCACCAGGTGTCAAGGGCTAAGTGGTGGAGGAAGGCTTTTTCACAGGCCCCAGTCAGGAGTGGGAGAGGTCACAGCCCCCATAAAACTGGGCTGAAGGAGGAGGCAGAAATAGGGACAGGAACCAGGAGGGGGGAGAGAAGGGGAAAGAGGGGATATCATCTGTTTGCCTTTCCCACTCTGTTTGTGTTAGCTAGGCTCCAAGGCTCCTAACATGCCCCCAGGCAATGCCCAGGCAGGGGAGTCTGTCACCATCTTCCTGAACAAAGGTACAAGCCCCAGGCAGAGCAGTCCCAGTCTTGGGCAAGTCTCCTGCCCTCCTCCTCAGGTCTTACTTATTTTAAAGTTGAACCTACTAAAACATATTTAAAAGAGCCACGGGGAGAGATGCTAATCCTCAGGGTCCTCAAGGCCACCTCTTGTCCACAGACCTGCTCAGGAGTCCCAGCTCCACATGCTTACTTGCTGAAGTGAACCCATGTTGTATCATGACAGCAGTGCTGACAAGTCCCTGAGAATGGTGAAGCTGTGCCTTCCTCTTTGGAAAGCAGAAGCGTCAATTAAAACTCAACCCACCGATCTCCGTGGGCCATGGCTAACCTCATTTCTGGGTCTCTCACACACGCTGCACTATTTGCCCAGCTGGAAAGTATTTTCTGTGATTTGCTTCAACAAGTTTTTAAGTCCACTGTTAGTAGAACAAATGCATTGTTACTTTATGGGGTCTGGAATTCTGACTGAAGTAATTATCTAGGTCTTGGGAAATTCTCCTCCATCTTAGCCATAAACGGATAGGGGAGATCTTCTCAAGAGGCATATGAAATGGTCTGGAGGGATGGGGGGTGGGAAGGAGCATCTTTGTGAGTTTCTAAGCTCAGAGCTTACAAAGCCAATAGAAAACCAGGAATACAAATGACTTCTGTGGGTCCCTGTGCTAATCTAGCAAGGCTTTTGACATGATGTTTGGGTTTGGAAAGGGAAGTCCTGATCCTCCTTTTTTCACTATATGAAAGTCTTTTAGCCAAACAGGGGTTTCCAGTGGTCCAACAGCCTGCCACATCTAGACAAGACATAACCTCGTGTTCCCATGCCTGTGTGGTCCCTCAACCCAGTCTCCTGCCTCTGAAGTCCTCTCCCCTGGTCTCCCTCCCTCCAACTCTCTTGGAAAGGTTCCTCAGCTCTTCTCCCTCATAGCAGGCACCAGCACCCAGCACCTCGCCTGAACATGGGGTAGAGATCATCAACTGCCAATTGGGCCATTTCAAAGCCCAAACTGAACTCACCTTAGGCCTCCCCCTTCCAAACCTCCATTTCAGTCAAACACATCTCTATCTTCACCTTCTTAGCCTCTTTCACCCCACCTGCCCCACCAGCTATTAGGTCTCTCTGCCTCTTGGGATACTCCACTCCCATCACATGGCCACTGCCACTTCTCTCTTCAAGGCCTCTGACGCAGCCTCTGTGTTTCTCCAGCACCATCTTCTGTGGAATGGTCCTCCTCCCCTCCCGAGCCCCTGCAGATGGAACTTCTCTGGATCAATGTTTATCTAGCCATTCTATTTGTGTGGGATGATCTCTAGCTGTCCTTGCTTCCTCCTTATTCGAAGGCACGGTTGTTGAGAAGTGATGCACTAAGTCTGGGGACAGTGATGGGCAGCAGTAAGCATTTTTAAAATGCTTAGTGACCCTTGAACAGGTAACAGTGACAAATTCACTAAAAAAGAAGGAGGCTCGACCAGTCACCCAATCAGACCCTCAGATCCTACACAGTTTCCTCAGTGATCAAACAATTCTCAAGAGTTGATCAATGAGAGTTACAAGCTCTGCCACTTCAGCCTTCAGAAAATCAGAGCGAGAAGACCTTACCAAACCTTGCCTCTTTCCAAGGGCATGATGCACAAATGAAGACAAAGGGAAGGACACAAATGCTTGGTGGATTTTAGGGAGATGCACAAATGATGACCACATGATGGTCAATGGCTAGAGGAAGGCATCCTGAGGCACAGTCAAGGACATCTTGGGGGGCGCCCAGTCCCATGGTTTCCCATTTTCAGCCACTATGACCTATAGACATCCCCAGAACCCAGCTTCCCCCTCTCCTGACTAGCCACCATTTCTCAGGCCCAGACTGAGCCTGCACAGCCTCAATGGCTCCATCCATGAGTGCCCTCCTTCAGGAAGCCCTTGATAGGCATGATTCTCTCCCTGATCCAACTGTTCCAGACTTTTTGAGACACACTGGATCAATCACCCACTCAAGGAATCTGTACCTTCTGGACCAAGTAGGAACATGTACATGAAATCTGATTAAACTAAAGGAAGGTGGGAAATGGTTTATATTTCAAGACACTGTGTGTGTATATATATCTAAATATACATTTATATATGTGTGTATGCAAACATATATATATATACACACACATAAGTATATATAAATATGTGTGAATATATATATACGTATATATGAAAATTTACATATAAAGGAGAAGTAAACCTGATTGCTTCAACAGAGAAATTATACTAAATCTTGCCACATGGAACAATATAACAGGCAATATCTTCAAATCATTCTAAAATTAGTCAGCTACTACTGACTATCTTAATACTAATGTTCTTAATGAGACATGGCCAAGATGAGGATAAACAGAAGTGACTTTTGTTTACCCACCTATACTGGAAGTATCATCACCCATGTGAACTCACCCATTGTGTCTAAGCACCAACCATTTGGAGAATACAAAGCAATCCTATGATGACTCAGAAGACATTAACACAATCTTTTTCCTACTTTTATTAAAAGCTAAAACTTCTGGGGCAGCAAGGAGGATATTTTAAAACATTTCACATGGGGTGAGGGAGAGACTAGGAGAAAGGGAATTTGGAACTCAAAATTTAAAAAAGAAAAGAATGCTTAATCATAATAAATATAAACTGAATTTTTTTTAAAAAAAACCCTACATTGAACCACCACTTTCACCCCCCCCAAGAATTTTTTTTTACAATGAAAGTAAAAATCATCTTTGAAAGTAAAATATAATAAATCATTTTAAGGTTTTAAAAAAGCATGTTATATAAATCCACTCATTTGGTCTCACCACCATCCATCCCTCTTGGTAAACTATTATCATCACCATTTCTAAGATGAGGAATGTGAGGTAGACAGAGGTGAAGTGACTTAAGCAGGGTCACAGAGCTTGAGGTTATATCTGAATCCAAGTCTTCCTGACTTTGTGCCCCTTTGACTTTTCTCATGGAAATCTAAAGATCTTCTAAGACCATCATTTTGCTGTTGTTGTTGTTCAGTTGTTTCAGTTGTGTCTGACTCTTTCATGACTCCATTTACCATTTATTTCTCCAACTCATTTTATAAATGAGGAAACTGAAGTATATAGGGTTAAGTGACTTGCCAAAGGGTCACACATCTGTCTGCAGGCAGATTTGAACTCCAGAGGAGGAGTTTTCTTCACTCCAACTCTAACACTCTATTCACTGTATTACTAGCTAGCTGTCCATACACACACACACACACACACACACACACACACACAAACACACACACACTCTTCAACTTTTGTGGGGAGTGGGGGAACATTTCCACAATATGACATGACAATCAAAAAATGCAAATGTTGATACACTGAATCTTGGAATATAAAGGGTTAGGTTCCTGAGACTATCAAAAACTGAAATCTTTTCCTAGAGATTGCTGAAAATATACTTTTCTGCCCACAACTCTTTTTTTTCTTTTGTTTTTTTGCAAGGCAATGGGGTTAAGTGACTTGCCCGAAGTCACACAGCTACGTAATTATTAAGTGTCTGAGGCTGGATTGAACTCAGGTACTCCTGTCTCCAGGGCCAGTATTCTATCCATTGTGCCAACCTAGCTGCCCCTGCCCACATTCTTTGTAACAAAACCTTAATTCTGACAATATGTATTTTCCATAACCCAGAAAGCATGAAATAACCCCAAAAATGCAGTACACAAAATAAAATTGATAACATGCAAAACATTTTTTCTCACTAGCACTTCCCTAGAATTCTGTGAGCTTTTGTTCTAACATCTCAATAAAAAACAAAAACCATTGATTTCAGACAATGTTCACTTTTCATAGTATGTGAAATCGACAGTGCCATAAATATTTTCCTCCTTTTGGTGGATATAATGAATCGATGATTTGTTAACACCAATCTCCCAAAGGACAGCAGCTGCAGTCATTCTAGCCCAAAGTTGATCTAACACCCTTATTTTCTCACTAAACCACATCAATGACTTTGTGCTCTTGGGCTTAGAGCCCAAAGACCTTGTACTACACAAAACTTGAGTTTTAAAAGCAAGTAATGAAAATATGCATTGAATGTATGGGAAGTTTTTACAATGATATGATGAATGAGACCAGTGAAGCACCACTTAGGATGCCAACCCCACTCCACAAACTGATCCACATCCTCCTTTTTTCCTCTACTACACAAAGCTGAGAATGAGCAAGTTATCAATGGGAAAGTGAAAATGAAGTTATCAATAAAATCATGTAAATGCTTCAAGATGGAAAAGTTAAATACAAAACTTGAGAATTTATTGTAATGTGAAATTTCTCAAGTTTCTACTATATGAACATAAAGCAAATATGTTTCCATTTTTTTGTAAACAATCAATCCAAAGAACTACATCATCCATAAAAGAATCTTTTTTTCAAATATATGATTGGCAAAACCAATCCAGTTTCAAGCATATCTTTTAAAGAGGTTATTGTTAATCTAATTACATGAAGTATCTTTCCTTGGGGTTGCCCTGGGATTTAGAGATTGAAGGGATGACAAGAAAACACCAAGATCAAACTGGAAATAGCCCTCATATGAAAGAATGTTTGCATGGATCTTTGTCTAGCTCTAAAGGGTTCCATATGGTGGGGTCCTTGGCAGGCTCCTAGCCCTCTGCAATGCTGGGGACAGGCAGAACAAACAAATCAGAGGGGACAAGGCATCCCACAACTTCTGACTGAATACAGACATGGACTTAACTATGGGTTCTTAAAGGTGGGATCACTCCCTGGAGGCCAAAGAATATATTGATGGTAGAGGACCTGAACCCTATCAATGCTGACTCGTATCCAAGAAGCCTGAAGGATCCAAGAAGCCTGAGGAATCTGGGGCTGAAGGCAAGAGTCACACAAGCCTCCTTTCTGGGGAGGGGAACCAAAGTCTGGCTGAGTCAATCACATCAGGAGGCCAAAGGAAAAGAAGCAGCAGCACAACTCTGCTTACTCTGAACACAGAATCTCTCTCTCTCTCTCTCTTTCAATTTATCAATCCACTTTCTTTGTATATCTTTCTATCTCTAGCATCTACCTTAGGGATCCATCATCTTAGTACCTATCCATCTCCAACAATAATAGCTAGCATTTATATAGATCTTTAAGGTCTGCAAAGCACTTAACACATTTTATGCCAATTTGATCCTCATAGCCATCCTAGGAAATTGGGATTATTAGTGTCTGAGAGGGCTGGAAGATGGCATCGGTACCCACAGGGTGTTGAAAATCAGTGGTTTTATGGACAGTCCTGAAGAAAAACTCTATAGGGGAAAACAGAATGAATGAATGGAAGAGTACAGATGTACATAGAAGATGCCACAAATTGTAGGAATAATCAAAGGGTCCTATTTTTCAATATTTACCTGATCCAGAATTAGGTCAGAGATAAGAGATGTGGCTGCCACATTTGAACTCTAAAAAGTTAGCTCTTTCCCAACTAGTTTCCCAAAGAAGTACTTTCCAAGTCTATGAAAATCCCCCAAAATGTGATTTTGACTATTAGGCCACTAAGATTCAATTAGATCATAAAATTATTTTGGAAAAATCAAGTATTCTTCATTTTTTTCCATTTAAAAGACTGCCAACACCTCTCTCCTCTCATGATGACTAATAGCTACAACATGAATCCAATTCCTCTGCTCCATCCTTCACCATTGTCAAAATGTGAATGTGGAGCTGCCCCTTTGGAAGGTTCAAGGTGGAGGCCGTGACCCAGGATTAGATATCTGTACGGACAAAGATGGCATCCTGATTTTGCTATCTGCTCAACAACTGGATCTGGTTTGGGTCTGGTTTCTATCAGAAGTCCAGTAGTTTAGCATCTGTCCAAAGTTCCCTCTCTACACTACTGTGGGCCCGAGCCCAGCACAAAGAACATTGGCAAGTTCAACAAATACACCAGGGGAAAAAAGTCTTTGTGAATTTCCTTCCAGTTCACCCATCATATGTTGCTCTGGGCAAAAATCCTCCACATTTCCTCACCATGCCAGGCAGCTAAGACTCCCTGGTGAGGGAATACTCCCAGCCACATAAATCTGGTATTTTTCTCTCTCGCTATGAATCACATATCTATCCATTTCAATGAAACATGACTTCGGGATAGAAGATGGAAGCAAGAGCAGTAACGGAGGCTGAATACAAAAGCATGGCAGGGTCTTATAAGACTAAGCTAGTGTCAGGCCCACTAATGCTCAGAAGGAACTTGGGCTGAGGACAACAAAGGGGTTTGTTTTTTAAAGCTATATTGGAGGTAAAGTAGGATCAAAGAAGAAAGAAAGTCACCACTTGTGAAGAGAATGAAGGAGAGAAGGGAGAAATTCACAACTTTGGTTTGTTTTCTTTGGACCAGAAAGGAGAGAAACAAGCATGGAGAATGGGGAAGTGAGGAGCCCAAGGGGGCTTTATAGGGCAGCCAGCTCAACAATTTTCTCACACCTTACTCCTTTCCCATGGTCTCATAGTCATTCTTGAAACACCAAGCTCCATCCACCTTGGTGTATTTCCACCAGTTGCCTGCCCATTTTCTCTGTCTCCTGGATTCGAAAGTCTCATCCAAATCCCAGCTTCTACAGGAGGACTTTGGGATCCTCTGAGAGAATCTACACTATAGAACTTTTGTTCAGGTACAGTTTTTTGCTCATTTCTCTGGCCTTAGAATAGTGCTGAGAACACAGAAGGTGATTAGTAAGTGCTTGCCATAACCAGATCTGATACTGTTGCACAATTCTGCAAACAACATTCTCAATGTCAGTTTTCTCCTTGGAAAATGGGAGCAAAGACAGTACAACAGAAATATGAGGATGAAAAGAAAAGTGATGAGGAAGAGAAAGATGACAACATTCCCAGAAAATCATAGGAAGATTAGGAACCTCAACTGGACAGACTTTGGACAAGATGAGGACAAGGATGGGCCAAGTAAGAGCTTCTAACTCTTTTGTGGGTTCTTCTCTCTGACCTTAAATAAGCAGCTGTCTTATTGTGCTAATCAAGTCAATAGAATCGATGAATAAATGCAACTCCATTCAGGAAACATTTGTTAAGTATGGAGGATACAGAGTTGAAGCAACTCATGATCTCTTTGTATAGTGAGCTTACAGTCTAATTGGGGGAATGGTGGGAGCATGCTTAGTAGAGAATTAATTGTAAAATAAGATCAGATATGAGACATAAGGCCAGAATGTTTAGAGAAGGGGAAAGAAGACAAGCTATTTTTTCAAAGCCTTCAAAATTCAATCTGAGCTGGTTTTGATGAAGCCATCCTTCTATACAAGCAACATCTTCGCATGGAAGGCTGCCCCCAAAGCCCATGGTTAGCAACTCAGCTGACAATCAAGTTAACCATTGTTAGCCATCCAGCACAAGTGAGAACCATTTTGAATAAGGGGGAAAATGAGTTTAATGTTATTGGGCATTACAATAAATTAGCTGTCTGCAAGAAGCAATTGATAATTGAAACCTCATGATAGCAATTACCACAATTCTATGTAGATTGCTATCCTAATCTCACCTATGTGAAATCATACTGAATTCAATCAAGGACATTAACATTATATTAGACATGTTATATTAGTCAATACGGGGGAACTAGAAAGCATTACGCTGTATAGCTGATTTCACTGATAGGGAGAAGAGCATGATTTAATTTCAAGTCAAATGACTTAAATCCTCAAACTGAGGGGAACAGTTGATTGAAGTCATTATTGGGGATTTAACTCATAGTCTAAAATGATCTAAGTCCTTTGTCCCTTATCAATGCCTAAACGGAAGAATTCATATGCAAGTGTGCTCACGCTCTCTCTCTCTCTCTCTCTCTCACTCTCGTGCTCTCTCTCTCTCTCTCTCTACCCCCCCTCCCTCCCCCAGGTATGCCAAAAGTAGTAGTCCAGTTTTAAATTATTAAAGTTTAACTAATAATACTTAATAATTTAATAGTTTATTACAGATATTAAACCTTCAAACCCTATTAAGACCTTTAGTCACTGTGTGTATTTTATATATGTATATATATATATATGTGTGTGTGTGTATGTATATACATATATATATATACATATATATATATATATATGTATATATATTGTATTTCACCCTCATTGAACACAGGTTAATCCTTTGATTCCTGGAAATTCACAGACCGTCTACTAAAGACTATAGTGACTTAATGGAACAAAGTCTGAAGTTGTCAATTTGCCCCTTTGTTTTTTTTTGTTTTGTTTTTACATATCACTAGATGTCACAAATCCAAGTACCACTGACTATCTCCCAGGGGAAGCCCAAGAGAACATGTGTATCCCAGAAACTAAAGCATCCCAAATGGGAAATCAAAGAATAATAAGATGCTGTAGATGACATCATATACTCCTTTGTCAGTGGTAAAAGTGTGTGTGTGGGGGGTGCAGGTTAAAAAAATAAAGCTGAAAAAGAGTTATTAGGAAGTAAGGCAATGCCTACATGGGTTCATATTGACCGGAGATTCTCCTCTTTCTATTACCAGACTATTTTATTAGGAAGACATTCCCAAACCAATACATATTTATTCATCACCTATGACTAAGGGAATACACATACTAGAATGACAGTTCTTGCCCTATATGCTTCTCAGTGCTCGTGTGTGTGTGTGTGTGGGGGGGGGGGTCTTCATCCATGGAAGTGAAGTCGGCAGGGCAGCAGATATAGAGCAGAGTGGGCTGAGAGTCTGCGTCTGCTCTGTATAAAGGAAGGTTTTGGGAAGGTCTGGTCAAGAGGAAAGGCGAGGCCTGGGGAGGTGAGAATCCTGTCAAAACCAGGTCGATCAGCAGATTTGGAGCAAAGCTACATTTCAGAGTCATGTGCATGTTTGACAAGTCCAGGCTACTATTTGCAAGAAACCAATTCACACTGAATGGACTGACCAAGGTTGGCTCAGGAGGATCAACAATGCAACAAGAAATGGGAGAGTCCAGGTTTGAAAAGTGGCAGAGGCCACTGGATAGAAACATTGAAAGATGGTTTTCCTATTTCAGGAGGGAGGGATCCCAGGGGTGCTAGGCTACTGTTGGACGTCACAGTTTTATTTTTAAAAACAACAGTAAAAATATTTGGCATAACAAAAGATGTTAACCCTTGTGAGTGTATCTACTTTTTGAGACAGGAACCCGTAAAGGCAGGAAATTTCTAGTGCACCCAATTTCACTGGCCACCACTCTTTATCCTCCAAGGACCTGCCCAGGTACACTGAAGGCCATAGTGGAAACTGCCCTCTCTTAGAGATATAAAAAGATGAAGAGAAACCACTTTCAGCCACTTTAACAGGAATAACAATGATCATGTCCTCAGGATAAGGGAAATCTGCCCCGTGAGCCTGTGGGCAGCCCACCTCACATACACATGCATATACACATACACACAGACAAGTGGAGGAGCTCAATTCCACCTTTAAGAAGCAGCCCCTTCCCCTCCTGCACGTCTCTGAATCTGGTTCTAGAATCAGAACTTTGTCTCTGAGCTCTTCACTTGGATTTTTGGCATAAATCACACCCTCATCTTGATATAAGCAAACTAGTCAAGTCCCCCAAGGCTATTTCCCTAAGTACTGACCATGACTTCCAGATTCTTCTGCACCACAGACATAGGTGAGTGTGTGTTTATAAGTACCTCATAAAGGTACAGTTGTCAAATTTTTTTTTTTATTTTGATTCTAGATGCCCACAATGATAAATCTCTAGCCAACTATCTCTAATGATGTCTTCAGTGATTAGAGCCTGCTCTGGTGGGAACTCTCATTGGGATGGTTCAGGAGGTCGAGTCCATCAAACACCCAATCGGGCTATTTAAAGCAGAGGCAGATCCTTCTCTCATCAGTAGCAAATCAGAGGGAGGCCTTTCTACACTTATCTGTGGGGTTTGTTTCTTTTCTTTTTTTTTTTACAATGCAACATGATTTAAGTAAATCTTGACTGTGCTATTTAATTTTCCCCCTATTAGTATCAGGTATCATGATGACAATATCTTAACTGTTCTCCCTCTAATGATCCTTGAAGGATGTTCCTTTTGGTCATTGTTAAGATTAGGACCAAAAGAAGAGAAGATTTATCAGTTTAGAGAAAACAATCCCTTCATGGTCATCCTGTTCAAATTTTTAGCTCCTTAACTAGAAATGTGACTGATCTTTGGGTAAGAAAATGAGATTTTAACTCATTTACTCTCTTGCTTTTGCCACGGGGAAGAAGTATGGAACTTTCCCTATCCAAGTAAGAGGACAAGGATCAACTTTAACTCAAGGCCACTTGTAACTAAAAATGCATTTGCCTGTCTTATTCATTCACTCAACAAATGTTTACTCTAGCTGAATGAAACTTAATTTACACATCTCCAAGCAAGTGAATGCGAGCTGTTTGAGGGGAGAGCCCAGTTTAGCACCAAGTCTGGTAAGAATTTAATCACTGTTTTAGATTTCAGATTCTATCCCCCCACCCTACCATGTCTGACTCCCAGGCTGAGGCGAGACCACACTTTCAGAGGATTCACTCCTCCTTGGTTAAACCTTCCTGACAATGCTTATTAGTCACAAGGCCACAGGAGACAGTAACAGGACCTCCAACCTGATAATCAAATTAAGCACCCATTGATGAGGGACTCACTAAGTGCTAGGACCACACTCTCTATGAACTGAGTCATGAAGACAGGAAATAAGAATGATACAGCAGGGCTTAAATGGAAGATCCTGTCTGGAGGGACCCAAGCATTGCATCTTCACTTGTTCTCTCTCCAACAAGGCAGCAATTCTCAATCCTTACTTAGAAGACAAGATAAAAGATTTGCATGCAAAATGGAAGACCCTCATCCTCCCAATGACCCAGAATCAAGAGCTCAGTATCATCTTAGATGCTTTCCCCCACTGTCCCCAAATTCAATTAGTTGCCAAGTCCTATTCAGGGAACCTTCCCAACACATGCAAGAAAGATCAGACCTGACGGCCTCTATAGTTCCCTCCAGGCTTGATTCCAAAGGGTGGCTGCTCAGAAGCTATCTGGCCCAACCTTTCCACTCTACCCAGATGGATTTTCTAAGAGCCTTTCCCATCTGTCACCTTTTCTTGTCTCTGTGGGCCCCTCCCCACCTATGGGTCTCTCTGCTTCTAGGTTCTGATCCTCCTTAAAAACCCCTGTCAAAACAATGCACCCCAAAACCAGGACATTCCTTGTTCAAGAATGCCCCACTCTATTTAAGATAAAATCCAGTCTTTACCCTACACGTTCTTCCCTGTCTTATACTCTATACAGGTATATATGAGATAGGAAGCCCACATTCACTTCTCTTTTTATCTCTCTGACCCAATGCCTCAGCCACAAGCAGGAGAAGTGTCTTTTCTAAATTAAATGAATTCCAAGTCAGGGTGGACAATATGGCTATCCACCCCTCCTCTACCTCACCCTGGACCAGAAGACTCTGGTGGTCAAGGTTTCCTTCCTTCTCTCTCTTCCTTCCCTGTCTTGCCTCCCATCCTCATCTGGATCCTATTCCAGGTTACCCCCACCCTATCTCCCAGATCCAGAACTTCTACCCTGTTCCCAAAGTATGAGCTAAGTCCAGTGTGATCACAGATCTCGAAGCTAGGTGGGGATGGATGGACAAAAGTACATGGCGATATGGGGGATGAGTGTGACCCCATGAGTCAGTGAAGGGTGAGAGCCGTTTTGGTGAGAAAGGTGCAATCACACCACTGTTTTCCGGAGGGAAGCTAGGAGGAGTCCAGGAGTATCAATCCCAGGATGACCCAAACAGCTAAAGGACAAAGGTCAGAGTGTCCCAAGGTCCTGGCTTTAAGAGAGGGAGAATTTTTAGCTCAGTTGGGAATGGAACTCTCTCCAATATACATCCCCATGTTTCCTTTAGGTTTCTTCTTCTATTCCTGGACAGCTTAAAAAACCTGGTGTGGTTGGGGAACAAAGCTTTGTTGTGGAAAGAGCAAATACCTTTCCTGAAAAAATGAAGTTCATGAGATGGGATCCAGGATCAGAACTTGAGCAGGTGCAACACCTGGGGCTCCTTTGTAAAAGAGCTTTCATCAAGGCCCAGAAGAGGAGACACCTCAGTCATGAGAAAGGGGCTATCTAGAACAATCTGAGGTGCTCATACAGGTAATGTCTCAGATCATTGGAGATTTCACAATGCCCTACTTGTAGAATTTATTTCTACCCTCCAAGATTTCATCCAAGTTCACAAGTATACACAGTACATAGATTTTCTCTGATTATATATAAATCAGGTGTGAGTTCTCTTTTTCTCCCACAGGGAGGCTGGAACCCTATGGCAGGTTGGAGTTGGTGGTAACCACAAAGTTGTGCCAATTCTCTTGAGCTCATGGCCTATATCTGTTTGTCAAAGAGTAGTAGCTCATGTCAGTCAGTGAACATTGATTAAATTCCTCCTAGGTGGCAAACTCTGGACAAAACACTGGATGTCCATCAAGAAGGCTCTCAATTGGTATTCTACCATTGTAATAAATGCCCTTCCCTTGCAGCCAAGGAAGACCAAGCCAGAAAACCCTATGATTCTCTTAGTGTGGGAGTTTTCCCTCCCCCACTCAAGAATAGTAGGTTCCATAGAGGTTGTTTTTCTAACTCTTTTTTACTACAAAGAAATACAATTAAGGGCAATGTTCACAACTCTCATGACCTCACATGGAGCACTCCCTTGATATTTATGTCACAGTTACTGTCTTCCTTGGCACTGTGTACTGTTTTCCTAGTTCATCCTCCATTAGAACTGATTCCCTACAGCAACCACAGCATTTCTTTGAGAGAAGGAAAAATAAAATAAAATTAAGAAGTTCTGCTTAAAAGCAGGGTAGGAAGGCTAAAGGGAAGTTAAAGATAGGGGGATCTGTATTTAAATTACTCCATGTTCTTGGAACCCTCTATAACCAAGGTTGTCAAAGAAATGGGAAACCTAGGGTAGGGTAGGGAGATGTGCAAAGAACAGGCAAATTCACTATGTTCCCAATGTTGCAGAAGGCTTATGTGGAGAGGGAATGTTTCCCACTTTGGTCACAGACATGTTATGAATTTTGAAAGAAAGTCCAAGCTGCTACAGAGGGCAGGGGCAAGTCAAGAATCAAAGCTCTCTTATTCAAAAACCAACAGTTCTTTCAATTCATCACCTGCAGGCTGGCTCCCAAAGAGCAGATTGAGACCCAAGATGGGCACTGTCCACATAAAGCCCCACTCAAGGTAATAACTGCTCACTTCTCCAAGTGATCAATGGTCTGGGAGCCATCTAAGAAGAAGCTTTCCATGGAGTTCTCTACCACCTTGATGGAGAAGGCAGTCTAATGATAAGAGTTTTCCTTCCCTTCAAAGGTCTCTGGAGAGAAGGAGAAAGTGACACTAAAGTAACCAAGAGAAAAAGAGCACTTTTTCCTCCCACTCCAAGCTCTTTGGAAAGAAGATCCTTGATGCTGCTCCAAGCACCTCATGTCCTGGGTATAAATGAGGCACTGTGGGAGGTGCCATGGCTTCTCCAGGCCACCAGGGCCCCATTTCATGCACTTGAGCTGTAATTGGCTAAATTACTCTGAAAACTCACTTGGAATGGGAAATTTATATCCCAGGAGGATGTGACAAAAATCTGACCCACCCAACAGGCCCACTCATATGATAATAGAACAAAGTGGGGAGGGGGAAGTCAGAAAGAAAAATAGACACTTTACATCATCAGAAGAGGGGCTGCTTTTGACAATCCAATCAGAGCAAATTAGAATTTGCATGTATGATTTCCTTTCGATCACAAATCGATAGAGCAGCAGAATGCAACAAACTAGGGCATCCAGAATCGAAGACGATGACAGCTCCTAGTGACTCAAACAAGGGGAAATGAAACCAGAATGTGAATGTACAGAAGCTTCCCCCCCAACATTTGCAGTTATTTACAAGGAGCCAGCAAGGATTGGGCATTTTTTCTCCAAGAAAACTCACAGGAGGATAACCTAAGGAAAACAGAGACTCCCAGGAGATACAAGAGTGGAGAGCTGCACTTCTGTCTGGGTTAACGAGATGAAATATTGAAGACCTTAATTGGACTTATAAATGTATCCTGGTTTAAATAATATACAGTTGAGGAGGGACACGGTGCCCATGAGGTTACTCAGTCAGAGAGCTCTAATGAGAGAGGACAAGGTGCCTGAGAGGCAATTCAGGTTGGAAAGGCCTAACTGGGGGAGAGAAGCACAGGAACAGCTGCATCAGGTGAACCAGGCCTGTGCCAGGGAGACAATAAAAACGTTTACATGCTTAACAACAGGCTGCCAAGTGGATAAAAGGTGGTGACAGTGGAGTAACCATGCTACCCCAGAAGCTTAGAACAGGACTACAGCTGCTGAACCTCCATCATGAAAAAGGGAGAGGATAGGATGCCAAGTGGTATGACCCTAGGCATTCCCTCCCCCCACTTCCCATGCATTAGAGAACTGGGGAGGAAATTATTTTTCTGCCAAGAGTCATCTGGATATTTCTAACCTTATTCACAAGTTATATTAATGATCAAGTATTTAATTAATTCACCCCTAAAATGCTCCTAGATTTATTGAATTTTGAGTCCTGCCAGTGATTGTCCTGGCAACACCAAATCATCACAGCCCAAGGGATCGAGGTTCCTCATCCCTGCATCAGAGAATGTGCCTCGGCTCTTCTGTGTGTGTGTGTTTGTGTGTGTGTGTGTGGGGGGGGGGGGGGTTGTCTTGCCATTGGCCAGGAGCTCTGGAAGACCAGACTCTGTCTTGACTGACCTTTTTATACTCCTTGTACCTTGTGAAGCCCTGAACAGAGTGGGTAAGTTCTCAATAAACTGCAATATTATAAAAAAATGGGAAATGTGAAGTCAGGCATGTATCAGTATAGAAAATAACATTAATTACATTTTATTTAATTTAAATATTTTTATTCATTTCTTTTTCTGACTATATGCAATGGTAGTATTTACCAATCATTTTTTGCCAAGGTTTTGAGTTTTACAGTTTTCTCCTGCCCTCTCTTCCCTCCTGCCCCCCCTGACAGAAAGCAATCTGATATAGGCTATACATGCGTAACTATGCCAAAGATAGAGCCATATTAATTATGCTGTGAAAGAAGAATCAAAACCAAACAGAAGGGAAAAAAATGCCATAATAAATAAGACAACTTTTAAAAAGTGAAGAGAGTAAGCTTTGGTCTTCATTTAAACTCCACAATTCTCTCTCTGGATATGAATGGCATTTTCCATCACAAGTCTTTTAGAATTGTCTTTGATTATTGTACTACTCAAGTAAACATGTTCATCATAGTTGATCATCACCCAATGTTGCTATCAGTGTGTATAATGTTCTCCTGGTTCTGCTCATTTCACTCAGCATCAATTCATTTAAGTCTTTCTGGGTTTTTCTGACAAAACAATAGTACTTCATCATTCAAATACTGTAACTTGTTCAACATTTCTCCATTGATGGGCATCCCTCCCAATTTCCAAATCTTTGCCATCATGAAAAAAGTTGTTATAGTATTTTTGTACATGTGGATTTTTATCCTTTTAATGATATCTTTGGGCTACAGACCCAATAGTAATATTTCTGGATAAAAGGATATACACAATTTTTTTTGCCTCTGGGGTGATCGCTCTCCAAAAAAGGTTGGATCTGTTCACAACTCCACCAACAATGCATTAGAGTCTCAATTTTCCTACATCTCCTCCAATATTGATCACTTTCCTTTTTGGTAATGTTGGCTAATCTGATAGGTGTGAATTGATACCTCAAGAGTTGCTTTAATTTCCATTTCCCTAATCAATAATAGTTTAGAGCAATTTTTCATATGATAGCTAGCTTTAATTTCTTCATCTGAGAACTGTCTTTCCATATCCTTTGACCATTTATCAATTGCAGAACATCAAATACATTTAAAAAAAAATCATCTCACAGCCCTCGAGTTAACAGATATAACAGATATCATCTGCTTCCCTTGGCTCTAGAGTCCTGCCCCCTTCATTCTCCCAGCCTGTTGTTCCAGTGTCTAGCAGCCATCCTTGGATGAACATCTGGCCGGGGGGGGGGGGGGTGTCATTGTGGGTCACTCTACATTGAGCAGGAGGTGCCTTTGTTCACACTTATTTTGACTTCCCCCAGGTTCTTGGCTCTGGACCCACCTTCTCCTCCTGAATCTGACACAGCCCTCTAACCACCCAAAGGGAATGGAGAATACACCAGCAAAGACTTTGCTTCCTGCTACCTCTGCTAGTATAAGTCACAAATTCTTTTCATTCCAAGCTTTTGGTCTCTAATCATGTCATAGACTCCAGATCCTCACTGTCCTGGTGGGGGTTGTAGATTAAGGTTAACTATCTGCAGGGCTAAGATTTCTTGGTAAACAACAGGTGCTTAATGCATGCTGATTGCGTAGTTCTTGATTTCTGAGGGTAGAACTAGGAATAGCTAGTCAAAGTCACCAATAGGCAATTCTAGCCTTGCATGTGAGAGGGGGGAAAGTTTCCTAAGAATTAAGAACTGTCCAGAAGTAGAATGTGGGCAGTGCTCCTACTGATGCTAAAGATGAAGAGAACTCTTCACTGTCTAGAATTGTCTAGATATTATCTCACTCAGTCCTCCCCACAACTTGGGAGAATGCCCTGCTAGAGATGAGAAAACAGAAGTTTGGGGAATCCTACTCTTGAATGGATCATCAAATTTGCCCCTCACTCATTAGTGCTTTTCCAGCTTTGGTCTGTTTTTCCCTGACTCAAAGAAAACTTAACCAAAAAGTAACCCCCCCCACCTCTCAATCCTGAGAATATTTAAATCTATCATTCTCCCCTTCCTCCCCCACACTATTCATCATCTAGAGAGATCTGAATCAGCTGATTTCCCTTCTCCACCAGCTTCTCACTCCAAATGCTGCTCACTGAGATTCTCGAGCCATCATTTAGCTCCTCAACAAGATCCCCACCTCCGAAATTCCACAGCCTTAGGAACATTGTCCAAGTGATGCTTCTTTGACTTTCCTACACCTGCTCACACTGCCCTTCCCCATAAACTTCTGAGATTGAATGTAAAATGCTGTCTGGCCATCAAAGACCCAACTCCTCCCTTTGTACTCTTCAAACTGCTACCTTCACACTTTGCCCATACTGGAAGACTCTGCCTCCTTAGTCCCATCAGAAGCTGGAGCTGCCTCCTATTGGACTACAGACTGCATTCCATATGCTCTGGACATACCCCATGGTATCCGAGAGGTCAACACTTTGGTCTTTGCATCCCCAGAGGCCAGAGACAGTGTGTCTTCTGTGTCCACTGCACTGCCCACTCTCCCTAAGTGATATGCTTCTTGTGGTTCTCCAGTTATTTCTCAGACTGCCACTTCTTTTCCTCAATAACTAGCTAATGGGGCATACCCCGTGGCTTTGTCCTTTGTCTACTACTCTGCTTCTATTCTTCCTCTTTTAGTGATGGAGCCTCCAGAGCATGGGCTGACCTCCCCATATTGGTGTTTAGACACCAGAAGCAGTCATGGCATCTAGGTGGGGGCACACACACACACACACACGTACACACACCTCTCACATTCAAATACAGAGTTCAAAAGTTGACACAAATAGAGGGAAATTATAACTAGCCTATTACATTTAGCTGGTTGGTGCAGTGGGTAAAACACTACACCTGGAATCAGGAAGACTTGGGTTCAAATCTGGCTTTAGACTTTTTACTTGTTGTCTGACCCTGTTCCTCACTTGTAAACTGAGCCAGAGAAGGAAATGGCAAAGTACTCAGTATCTTTGCCAAGAAAATCTCAAATGCGGTCATGAAGAGTCGAATATGACTGTCAACAACTAAACAACAAATATTTTAAAATACACAGCAGTACAGTATATAATAGAAGTTCATGTTTCATAACACCCCCTTTTTTCCTTTCCCTACGTTCCAAAATGACCTTGTTTGGGGATGAATATTCAGTTCCTAGTGTGTTTGTTATCTGTGTACATGTCACTTGTCCTAGATTGGATTGCAGACTTTTTGAGACTAGGGTAATTCTGTTGAATCCTTCCAGAAAGAGAGGAGAGGAAGAGAGAAAGAGGAGAGGAGGGGGGAAAGAGATTACTGAGAAACATACACACCCAACAAACACACACACACACAAAATCAGTTCCAAGTTTGCCAGTCTAATCTCTTCCATCAAATCACCTAAAGGATAGGGACATTATCCAATCTTTCATATGCACAAAGCCCTGCGAGTACTGACTACTATTTCTTAACTATTGAAATATACCTTGTGCAACTGACTGAGTGACCAGTTATTTGGGACACCCCACTGATGACTTTGTTGAGGGAAAAGTCAAGTTACGAACTTAAATAAACTGGTTTTGCTTGTCTAGGAGCAGGGAAGTAAGCCTGTGGCAGCTTATGGTACATTCTATCTCAAAGACTCCATTTTAAAGAAATTAACCAAACAATGAGAAAATGACTGTACCCACATCGTACTTGTCTAGCGTTTAGACAATGGGCACAATACCCAGTACATGAAAGACACCAAATGTGGCTGAAGTTCAAACCCCAAAAATGTATTTGATATTCCCCCTCCTCTCCCATCCCACAAAAAAGATCCCACAAAACCCTACTGAATGAGAAGCATGAAAATTTCACATCAAACAAAAGTTCTTTTCTAAAAAAAAAAAGGAAGAAAGAAAAACTAATGAAAACTGGGAATGTCAATCCAGGGTCTGTTTTGCTGAACAATATGCAAAGTGCTTTGGAAATGCTTGCAGATGGGCGCCCTCGCCAAGGCGAGCCCGTGGTCCTGGTTCTGAAATGAACAACACACGCTCAAGTCTGGTGTCAATTTAAATGCATTGAACACCAGAAAATGCCCCCAACTAAGGCTTCAAACTTGTACAGCACATTTCCACTCAACCCAACGAGATTGCCTGTCACATCTGACACGGCTCGTCAAAAGTTCTCCTTCACTGCTCATGGGCAGCACGGAGGGTCAAAAGACCAAATACAATGGGCCAGCCCATCCCAGTTTTGTTCTTCGGAGCAGCAGATATTGAACTTGAAAATGACAAGACAGAGCGGCTTGAAGCGGCTGCCAAAGAAACAGGCGCTGTCCAAAGCTGCTGATCTGAGGGAGGAAAAACTGGCCTGCACGGGCACATCAGGGCCCAGCCGAAAAGTGTGTACTGACAGTCCTTACACAAAAGAAACAATTGGAAAAAAAAGCCATTGGACAAATCTGCAAGAATATCTATTTTGGCAGAAGGGGAGCAGGCAGGAGAAGAGCACCAAATGCACAAACCCAATAGATCAATTAGGAGCCAAATGTGGCTCCAGCAGGACTTCTCAATCACACTGGCTAAAGACAAGGACGAAGAGCCTTTTTCTTGGAAAATATTCTTGGACTAATATTTCCACCTGTTCACTGCTCTGAATTAAAAGCAAGTTTCTTGAGCTAGACATTAGTAAGTCTCTTAAATAATTTATTAGCTTCTATAGAGTAAGCAGCCAATTATATAGCTCTGAGCAGAAGAAGGCAAATCAGGTAATTAAATGGTTTTAAAAAGGTTCTCGGGGGCTATTTGCAGAGGCCACCGAAGCCTGGTTTTCCTGAGACTGTTCCAGGCTTCGGACTTCTCCCACTTCATTTCACTGGATGTTCTGTTTGTTTGTGGCAGGAGACAAAGGGAAAACTGTCGGTGGCTATTTATCATGGAGGATAAAATTCTAAGAGTACCATTAGGGTATAAAAGTGTATATGACACGTGGTTTGTTTTGCTTGAAAAACCTACCTTCTTCCTCCTCTTTCTTTTGTGAAAAGCAAGAAAAGAAGACATCTGATTCTACTCTCCATGTGCCTTTAGTGGCTTGAGAAACTATTTTTGTTTTCACACCCATCTCCAGGAATCTCATGTGACCTTGGCAAGCCTGAGATGATAGAGAAGGTCCCTTTCCCTTTGGGTTTTCCAAGGATAGGAACCCTTCTGGCTACTCTCCCATATTGTGCTACGTGTGTTAAAACAGCCACTAACCTGACTGTGTTGATGTGAAGAGGGAACGAGGAAAGGAAAGGAGGAAAAAGAGGAGGGAGAGAGGAGAGGAGAGGGAAAAGGAAATGAATAAGGGGGGAGAAGAAAAATAAAAGAAAAATGGAGGGAAAAGAAAAAGAAGGGAGAGAGAGAGGGAGAGAGAGAGAGAGAGAGAGAGGGAGAGAGAGAGAGAGAGAGAGAGAGAGAGAGAGAGAGAGAGAGAGAGAGAAGAAAAGGCTACTGCCCCTTTAGAAAGGCTGCAGCACTGTTCCTGAACTCAGACATAACATGGCATGTAACTGTTTTAGGCATGGACCAAAGGATGGTAAAGGATGTCACACTCGCTTGAGGTTTGTTGGTCCCATGAGAGAAGTGTTCCAAGAACAATTCGAGAACATGGACCAAGGAGAAGTGAAGCTCCTCCTGATTGGAGAAATGGTGGATGAAGGTGGCCTCCCATATTGCAAGAACTGAACTGTTCAAGTGGTATCTTAAACATTTTAGCCAAACCTATATTGCTATAGAATGCTGAGAGAGAGAGAGAGAGAGAGAGAGAGAGAGAGAGAGAGAGAGAGAGAGAGAGAGAGAGAGAAGAGGAAAGCCCAAGACTTAGCATACCCTGAGTGATACAATCTGGATGGTTGGGCTCTGACCACTTTGCTGATGAGGATGAGTTCAATTGACTTTGTTGGCTTCTAACAGGCATGGCTTTTGGTAGACTCTAGTGCCCCAGCTACTGAGCTCCAGACTCTCCTTTTCCTGGGGAGGATCCAATGAGATCCTCCACTAAGCTCCACTCTATGCTGGAATGTATAAAGGTCATCTCTGTAGATTCTCACTGTCCCTCTCAAAGCCCACCTGCCACACTGGAAGGACTTCTGGGGAAGTTCCTGTCCAGCAGCCAAATTTGGAGCCCAGGTCAACAAGTACATATCAGGTTACCCTGGGATGAGCTGCAATCTCTCTGGGGGGAAGGAGACCCTCAGGATCTTAAATTAGGTTTAATTTCGTCCCTACCAATTTCCAGCCATCTAACCATGAGCAAAACTTGCCAAACTTGCTTTCCTTCTCTATAAAATGAGGAGAGGAACTTAGTGATTTCCAAAATCCCTTCTAGCTCTCATGACTGACATGTTTTGGTTGTGTCATGTTCTTTGTTGTCCAAAGACACTCCGGTGGTTTATCATTTCCTTCCTCAACTCATTTTACAGATAAAGAAATCGAGGCACACAGGATGAAGTGGCTGGCCCAGGGGCATCTAGCTAGGCAGTGTCTGAAGTTGGATTTGAACTCAGGAAGAGGCATCTTCCACCTCCAGGCCATGACGATGGACCTGACCCCATAGGGCCCTCTTTAGCTCCCACCGTGCCAGACACTTGGGAGTGTAGGTCTCCTAGATCCCCATTTTCTATGACCTCCAAAGCATGACTTTGGGAGGCAGCAAATGTATTGCAAGAAGTAGGATGGCACACAGACCAAAGGTCAGTGGTTCCTTGGGTCTGGGGTATTGGATCCAAGAGAAGAGCTTATTTATGGTTGAAGTAGACATGAGATCACAATAAAAAAACCAAAACAAATCTACATTCATTTGTCACTCAAAAGCCCTGATTTTTTTTTAACTGAGTAATGAATGATCTGGTTTACAGAGATAGACCGAGAGGCAGATGGGGTCAGCCTCAGCCTGCAACTCAACCCCTTTTTTCTCTTCACTCCATGATGTTGTTTAATCATTTCAAATGATCTACTTTAATGTTCTCCCTGGACTTCTGCTGCCACCCGGGCAGGTGTTGTCGTTCAGCTTAGGTGTGTTGACACAGACTCTAGCAAAACCACCCTGCTTTGATCATTCTAGATGACTTAAGAAGGCTTTAATTCTCTATTATACAAAATTGAAAAAAAAAATCTCATCTCCTGGACTGTGTTCCTGTATTTGCCTTTTAAAATTGTGTCTCACCCAGGTCTCCGCTTGTCTTTTTTCTTCATCCCCTCGTAGGGTGCACAAATGCTGCTCCTGCTGCTGAAGTGCTGGCTGCCCGCTGCCAGGGCCAGGGGCTGCAGCCCTGACCTGTTCATTCTCTGGGTGTTCGCTTTGTTTCCACACGCTGACATGCTCGTGCATCCAAGGGCTCTCGAGTTCTAGCAAACATGGGGCGTTCTGGCCCGCTACGCCAACCATGGGGCTCCACCAGAGGAGGAAGGCGTGGGTAAATATCACAGCCACCACCCGCATCAGAGGATAACCTGCTCACACATACACCAGCCCAATTAGCCTGGACAAAAAACAATTCCTGGTCCCTCAAGGCTCCAAGCGAGTCTTCCTAATAACACTCCTTCTGAGCTAACTGGGCCTGAAAGCATGGCACTCAGTTGAGAGGGAATGATTAAATCAGCAGAATTCTATGCAGCACTTGAGACAGGTCAGCTCTAATGACCCAGCCAGTAAGAGAAGCTGCGGGTGGACACTGGACCACTGGAGGGGGGGGAGATGAAAAGGCCAACAGTGGGACAGGAAGAAGACAGACAGACAAAGGCCAAGTGAGAACTGATGAGGGATGAGGCCTGGAACCACCAGGCTCTGCAGGAGCAGAGGACTGGCACACACAGAAGTCGTGGCCTCAGACTACAAGACTCTGGGAGCAAACTATGGAGGGGAGCCTCCTGGTGGGCCTTCCGTGCCAACCAATGAAAGAAGGGAAAAATACCAGAGCTCCCAAACAAAAGTCAGTGCCCCCAACTGCCTTAGCCCTGCCAAGACATGATGCTACCCTGTGGAAAAGCAATCTGTCCTTCACTCCCCCCCCCCCCAAACACATGGAAAAAAGCAGTGATAATTATATTCCTTCCAGGAAAAAATTAATAAGAAAAAAAAATGTAAATTGGTGGTTTTAAGGAAGGAGGCTACAGAATTCTTGGAGAAGAGGTCACACTTTCCTTTTCTTCAGAGCAAACTTTTTTTTTGCCCTCAAAAAACAAAAACAAAAACCTAGCCTCCATCCTGAAGCCCTCTAACTGAAGCTACTCAGTCCCCATGATGTTTATGATTCCAGAACCAAGTGACTGGCCTGACCCTCCAAGTCTTAGTCCTTCTCCGTGTTACAATGGATGACAATCTAAAGGCTCTGTCCATCTTGTAATGAGCCAAGCAGCACTGAATAAAGAACTCTTTAGTGAGCTGGGGGTTGTTGCCTCCCTTTTTTCCTTCTATTACAGTCCAGGGTATGCCTAGCTCTGGCCGGCCACCTCTGTGTATAGACTATTTCCACATTCAGCTCCAGGCTAAACATCTTTCTGTGTATATACTAGTAAATTCAACAGTCTCTTTAACATCTGAGAACGAATTACTGACAAGTCATTTTTTGCTTCATATTGCAAGTCAACGTGGCACGCCTGTTTTTTTTCTATTATAAACATGTAGCGTAGCTCGGCTCGGCAGCGTGGTGGGGGCTGAGCCGAGATTCATAATAGCTGTCAGAATCGGCAATTTTTCCTTTTGTTTTATGAGGTCAGGCAATATTACACGCACTGATATATTCCATTTTCCCAGCAGAAAACCTTCTCATTTGAGCCCGACAGGTTGAGGGAGCCATGATTTTGCAACCTCGCATGTGAAACACAGTGTGAGGGGGCAGGTGGCTAACCCCACGCTCTCCTTTTGCTCTTGTCCACTGGCAACAGTAAATTAAACTGTCAAAAATGGAATTGTCCTGTCATCAACAAAGCTATGGCTTCCCACGTATTGCACCATCAGATATATTTCTAATTCTGCATTTCCCTGCACCTGTAATTCCATCAGAAACTCTTACTGGACCATGGTGAGCAGCTGTCCAAGGGACACTGGCACGAAGAACTCCTTCCTGGCTTTGACGCGGCATTTCAAAGACAGAAATTAATGGATGACGCCCGCCATTGGTGATGGGGGAGAAAGAGTGTTCTGGGCCAGGGTCTGCCCTTCCACAGGGCTCGGAACCCCATCGGAAAGGGGAGAACGCTAACACGGCTGTGACACCGCGGCCAGGGCAACTCGTGGAAAAGAAATTATATGCCCGGTTCACGTCAACAACAAAATGAACTGCCATCTGAGAGAAAAGGATGCATTCTTGTCATTTGGCTCAGGCGTGATGGTTGGGCTTCTTGGATACAGCTAAAGGGCCACCCAACCCAGGAGTCGAGATGCAGGGAGAATATTGGCCCACCTCCACTTGCCTCCCCCACCCCAAGGTCCTGGGCTTTCCTTTTAATTGTTTCAGGTACAAAGTTTGTCACACTGATGCCTTAAAAACATACTAAGAGCAATTTCCTCTCCTTCCACAGTTTCAATTCCAAACAATGCTTCTGTCTACCGTATCATCCCCAAGAGGTCATCTTAAAGGGAGGGGAAAAGGGCCTACAACTTCTTCTGGATTCCGCAGGCTCCAGGTCTCATCTCCCACTGCTGACCACTGGTCCCTCTGGCTTTTATAAGTTCTAACTTATGAAATTAGTTATGTGAGGACTTATAACTGGAAGGGATGGCAAGTTCCTATCCTCTGTCCCCCTAGAGAGCCCACCCCAAACACCAAATATTAATGATTCCAGACCCAATCAGTGCACACCCCTGAACATACATATGTACACGCACACACACACACACACACATACACATGCATAAACATATGACTCTCTCCCTCTCTCTTCATCTATCCTTGCAGAAAACCATTTGGAAAAGAAAGATATATGAAAGATCAGGCTTCTCTGAATTCTTTGAAAGCAACACAAAGTAATGGGGTTGGTTGTTATTAATTAAGAACAGTCATCAAATATTGTTTTAGACAATCTCTTATGAAAATTCAATGCTTATCAATCACTGAGCTCTGGCCAGAAAGTTAAATTGAGATGAGAAATCATTTCACCCAGCTTAATACAGTCAAAGTGACTCAATATTCCTTTATTAATTCTCATTTAATATCACTTTAAATTGCTGCCATTATTATCCTACAGTATACAAAAGAGTCGGTGTAATTAGTCTGTATTAAGCCCTTTTTATTTATAAGGCACCAAATAAACAAACCCACTTTAATTACCTGGGTTCCCCAGTATTGATCTGAGCATCAAATTTTAATATGACTTTATTTCCAATTTCCATATGACTAGTATTTAAATGTGCTCTGGCAATAACAATTTTGCAGGCCTAAATGACTTTGCCTTCCCAGTATGTAAATGACTGCCTGGCGCGGGGAGCCCTCACGTGGCTTGCCACGCTAGGAGTGTGTTTGTGCAGACCTCAGGGGTCTTGCAACCGGCTTCATGGGCTGTGCTAATATGGCAGCAAAAGCCACCAATTACCAAAAGAGACAAAAGTCAACGAAGACAGGGACTCGGCTCCCTCCCAAACCTTGTTGGGGCCCACTTCAGTACACGGTGTTAACGACATACAAATTTGGAGGTCATTAAGGAGGAGTGGGACTGGTAGGCAGGGTGGGGAGAGGGGCATACTGGTGTGGTGCCAGCACATCCACACCCACATGTACATGCCCACACATACATACACACACACTTGCACCCACACTCAACTCATGGATACTCACACACATACTTGCACCCACACTCGATTCATGCACATGCGCACACACACACACAGAACTCATATGCCCTTATACACACACACACACACGTGCATACACTGAACTTGTATGCCCTTATGCACACATGTATACACACACGTGAGCACACACACTGAACTCACATGCCCTTATACACATACACGTATACACACACGTGCACACACACTGGACTCATGCCCTTACACACACATATACTCACATGTGCACGCACACACACACACACACACACACACACACTCCCCCGCACGAGATGTCAGTAGCTCAAGGGCTTTCCTAATCCCACACTGCAAGCCTGGGCACTATTGTCTCCATTTAGCTTGCACTCTGTGCCTGCATCCCCATCATTACTGATGTCAAGCCTCTCGAGTGGTTATGAATACCGTGTTGTTTTATGAGAGGGAGGAAATTAGTGACAGGCCCCTGGAGTTCTGGGTGCAGCCTGGGCAAATCCCCCCACAAATCCTTGTTTAGTGCCTCGCCGAGATAAGGACTCGGGCACTAGCGAGCATAAAGAACACATGCTCCTCCCTCTGTGTGAATGTCACACGCAGCAAGCACCCTGCCTGGATGGCCAGGAGCCAGGACCTGAACAGCCCCTTGGGGGGCCCAGACAGCCGGGAGCCAGGGTCCTCAGTGGCCCCTTTGTAGGATCTGGATAGTCAGGAGTTGGGGGCCCTGGCGACCCAGATGACCAGGACTTGGGGGGGGGGCTGCCACCAGCTGGGTAAGGCCCCTTGGCCCAGTGAATCCACAAAACATTGGCCCACAGGCTTGAGGATTACTACAAAGTGCTGTTTCCGGCAGATTCCTATTAAAAATGAACTTATCCTATCCCAGGAAACAAGAAGTGTAGTAAGATGAACCTGGCCCCCAGAGGACAATAATGGGGGGAAATGTGGCCTTCCATGGCTGTGCCTTCTCCCTGTTTTTCCAAGTATGATGCACTGGGCTGTTGAGAAGAATTATTCTCCAAGATGGCAGGGATTTTTGCATTGTCTGTTTATTCTGTTTACACAGCAAATGAAACC